>NC_133431.1:2103808-2386182 GCF_011762505.2 Arvicanthis niloticus
TTGGCTTTCCTGAGACTTCTTTGTCAATGCAATTAACAAAATAAACCTCTTTACCTTCTGATGGGAGTAAAACACAGCACCATTCTTCAACAAAGCATTATAAAAACTATATACAAAGTTGAAATTACCCTTAGTACGTATGTGTTCTACTAGCATGGCTCATGAAGTTCCACTTAATGCATGTACAAACCCAACATCAAACCCACATTGCTTCACACAAAAGCCTGGTCAGGCCTACCAATAAGAATACTTAAGTCTGGGGTACCAACTTCTGCCTTAGATAAAATTTCCATTGCTAAGAAGAGACATTGTGACCAAGGCGTTAATTTGGTCTGTCTTACACATTCAAGTGTTTAGTTCATGACCAACATATCAGGAAGAATATCAACATGCAGGCAGCCATGATGCTGGAGAAGGAGCTGAGAGTTCTGCATCTTCATGAGAAGGCAGTCAGGAAGAGACTGTCTTCCAGCTGAGTGGTAGGAGAGTCTGTTTTTTACTGGCTGGAGCTCCAAAGACCACCACCCTGGGACTTCACTTTCTTCAAAACAGTAATATCTACTCCCACAAGGCCAAACATACTAATATTGTCACTTCTTAGAGACAAGCATATTCAAATCACCACAGTATATTC
Organism: Arvicanthis niloticus; assembly: GCF_011762505.2. NCBI lineage: Eukaryota > Metazoa > Chordata > Mammalia > Rodentia > Muridae > Arvicanthis > Arvicanthis niloticus. The sequence continues at coordinate 2,104,443 of NC_133431.1, forward strand.
CTACTATAAATTCTTTCATGCATTTAAATATGAATAGGACATGCAGATGCTTTACCACATTGATTACTTTCAGAAGATTTCTCTCTAGTATGTGATGATGTTTCTATTCATAGAATACTGTGGCATGTAAAGGATTTTCCAACTTGACTACATTCACAAGATTTCTGTCCAATTTGTGGTCTTTTATCTCTTTGGAGTCTACAGTGATAGGCACAGGCTTTTCCACGTTTGTCACATTCATAAGGTTTCTCTGAAAAGTGTGTTACTTGAAGTATTTGGAGAGTACACTGTCATGCAAAGACTTTACCTCATTCATGGCATTCATGCAGTTTCTCTACATTATGTGTTCTTTTATGTATCTGGTGATGCCTGTGACATGCAAGGGCTTAGCACCTTGATGACACTGAGTCACTCTCTTGAATGTGTTTCATTGTATAGTCACAGATAAAAGTGAATTGTCAGATTTTCCACAATGATTACATTAATGAGGCTTCTCTCCAGTGTGATTTCTTTGTGTATGTGTAAAGAACTCTGACATGCAAAGGCTTTACCACATTGTTAATATTCAAGCAGGTTTCTCTCTGGTACTTGATCTCTCCTGTCACTGCAGATGACTGTGACTTGCAAATGCTTTACAACACTGATTACATTCATGAGGTTTCTCTCCTGTACCTGTTCTTTTATAGTAATGGAGATGATAAAGTTGTGAAAAGTCTTTACCACATTGATCACATTCATGAGGTTTCTTCCAATGTGGGATCTTTTATGTTTTTGAGATTAGTGGGACATGCAAAGGCTTAGCTCAAAGATTACCTTCATAATTCTGTCCAATATGGGTTCTTTTATGTTTTGGAAAAAATCTTTATGGAAAGACATTTACCACTATAAAGTCCTCACAAAAGGGAAGAACTCCCCCCACCTAAGCCTCAGGAATTCATGGTTACCCAATAACTCACAAGAAACAGAAGTCGATGTAATCAGCAAGAGGTATATTTTTACCAGCATGCTGAGGTCAAGACCCGGAACCCATGCAGGGTCTGTAGGATTTGACCCCGAGCTTTGGAGGCACAGGGAATTTAAAGGCAAAACCACAAGGAAAAAACCATGATTCAGGGGGAGTCAAGGGGGGGTTATAGGAAAGCACCTGTGGAAAGTCCCAGCCCATTATTCAGTTTGTGACAGGGTCTAAGTAACAGTCAGGGAAAATATTCTGTATAGTCTATTCTCAACAGCCTATTCATACTCAACCATCCTGTGGTCAGCCAAATTTCTGAAACACAGAGTTCACGAATGAGCTGACCTGTACTCTTGGTTCTGCTCAGCATGCGAGAAATGTTTGAAAATTTTTAACACTTTAAAAATGTAAATTTAAAAATGTAATACAATGATTACATTCATAGGTTTCCTTCCAATATGGGTTGTTTTATGGCTTTGGAGACAAAAATTTTCTGAAAAGTCTTTTACCATATTAATTACATTCACACAGTTTTTCTCCAGTATGTGAACATTTATGTCTTTGGAGAATTTTCAATTATAAATGATTTTTTCTACATTGATTACATATCTAAGGTTTCTCTCTGGTATATTTTTTTATGATATTGCAGATGACCCAGTTGTGTAAAGCCTTTACCATACTGATTACATTCATAAGGTTTCTCTCTAGTATGGGTTTTTTATTATATGGGAGATAACTGGAACTTGTAAAGGCTTTGCCACGTTGATTACATTCATAAGGTTTCTATCCAGTATGTGTTCTTTTATGTCTTTGGAGATTACTGTGTTCTGAAAAGGCTTTACCACATTGATTACATTCATAAGATTTCTCTCCAGTATGTGTTCTTTTATGATATTGGAGACTACTGTGACGTGAAAAGGCTTTACCACATTGATTACATTCATAAGGTTTCTCTTCAGTATGCGTTCTTTTATGATATTGGAGACTACTGTGACGTGAAAAGGCTTTACCACATTGATTACATTCATAAGGTTTCTCTCCAGTATGTGTTCTTTTATGTCTTTGGAGACCACTATGATCTGCAAAGGCTTTACCACATTGATTACATTCATAAGGTTTCTCTCCAGTATGTGTTCTTTTATGATATTGGAGACTATTGTTTTGTGAAAAGGCTTTTCCACATTGATCACATTCATAAGGTTTCTCTTCAGTATGTGTTCTTTTATGATATTGGAGACTAATGTGATGTGAAAAGGCTTTACCACATTGATTACATTCATGAGGCTTCTCTCCAAGATGTGTAGTTTTATGACTTTGGAGACTACTGTGACGTGAAAAGCCTTTACCACATTGATTACATTCATAAGGTTTCTCTCCAGTATGTGTTCTTTTATGTCTTTGGAGACCTCTGTGATCTGCAAAGGCTTTACCACATTGATTACATTCATAAGGTTTCTCTCCAGTATGTGTTCTTTTATGATATTGGAGACTACTGTTTTGTGAAAAGGCTTTACCACATTGATCACATTCATAAAGTTTCTCTCCAGTATGTGTTCTTTTATGTCTTTGGAGATTACTGTGATTTGAAAAAGCTTTACCACATTGGTTACATTCATAAGGTTTCTCTCCAGTATGACTTCTTTCATGCCTGCAACAGTAATGGGCACATGTGAAAGCTTTACCACATTTATTAGCCTGATCAATCATTTTATCATTATGAATAAATTTTACAGTTGGTCTCATAATAAAGAACACTCAGATCTTATGCTTTTATCACTTTGATGTTCACGGTTGTACTTGAAAATACCTGTGATGGTAAGAGCATTTACTACATGGCTCACATTTATAACATCCGTTTTCTATATGAGATTTCTACATGATGCATTCATAGGTCAGAATAAAATGGAACAATTAAGAGCATTAAAACTCTGATTGCATTCTTAGTTTTTTTTTCTGTAGTGTGCATCACACCACAAAAGCACTGTGAAATAGGATGAACAGAAAAAGTGCAAAATTCTGATACCCATAAAGATTTTCTGTAGTGTGAATTTGGGTAAAGTAGAGAAAACCAAATAATTGTAAACACCTATCATATTCAGAAAGTCTACCAAAGGCAGAATACTACATATCTTCTCATTGTTGTGAAATAGACAGAGGCTGTTTTTTTTAGTATCCCTATGCTCACATGATTTCATCCATTCTGACAATTGATACCGCCATTAAAAAAGCAGAACAAATGAAATGTTTCCACATTGAATTCACATGCATTGACTTTTTGTTCATTGTAGACATGATTAATGATTCTCCAAAACAACATTCTCGATTCTCATAAACTGACAAAACAATACAATTAAAAATTTCACTATAAGAATACAAGTGTCACCAACTTTATCATGGACTATTTGATTATTAGAAGGTTATGGATACATGTTTATCACTATTCAATGTGCAACATCCAAATATTATGAGACTATACAAATTGGTAGTTCCACAACATAGCTCTAATGGAGATACAAATCAATTAAAGGAATCTCTTAAGGCATTGTTTCCTTCTCTTCTTGCTTACAGAAATGCCTTGCAAACACCAATCAGATAACTGACATGAAGGTACATAGTTTTGGGAGAATATTATAATCATAGCTAAAATAAAATGACTCATTTTTACACACTTGCTTTCCTTTAGAGCATCCAGATCATATTAAAATTTCCTCACAGGGATATTTGTATTCAATGAAACGTTAAAATTACGTTTCATGGCCAGGCAGTGGTGGTACACACCTTTAATCCCAGCACTTGGAAGGCAGAGGCAGACAGATTTCTGAGTTTGAGGCCAGCTGGTCTACAGAGTGAGTCCCAAGACAGAGAGGGCTACACAGAGAAACCCTGTCTTGAAACCCCTCCCCCCAAAAAATACCTTTCATGACGTCTAGAAGTTTGATGTTGTTCTTCAGTATGATGGACTTCCAAATTATAGCCTAAAACCAAGGTACAAGAAAATCAATGATATGGTATTGGAATTAGGCAAAATTCAAGTTACTATGAATTTTCACAGCAATGAACCTGATTTATTCAACTCAATATTACTTGATCTCTATTGAAATAAGAGATGATCATCAGTAACCCAGAAACATTTTCCCTTATTTTGAGAAGCAAAAAAAAAAAATCAGTCTTACCAATAGCAGTGAGGTTCCAGTAGGTCTCAAGCATCACATCTTTGTAGAGATTTTTCTGGGAAGGATCCAGCAAATTCCACTCTTCTGCAGTGAAGTTCACATGCACATCATCAAAACTCACTGCTTCCTAAAATATCACATACATGTATACAACACAAAGCCTGATGCTGACATCAATACAAAGTAAAGTTATGCTTCCTAGACAATATGATCAAATAATTCAGGTGATTCCTCCACTTATTTTCTGACACACAAATTATAATCACTATGTCAGTTTAGAAGAAACTTGAAATATTGACACTTGCACCCTTGAAACAGGGTTCACCTGTGTCACTCCTGATCCCTTTGAATAGGATATAGCCTTGCAACACAAATGGCAATTGAGAGAGATATGCAGGGGAAACAGATCAACTGTACTGAGCACACATCTGAAAAGCTGGATGAACAATTACTAACTACAAAAGTGATGGGCAAGCTGTGTGTATTTGCTCATGTCTTTAATTGCAGAGGTACAGGCAGGTGTATGTCATTGAGCTGGATGCCAGCATGGTCTATGCAATGAGTTTCAGGACAGCAAAAGTTACATTTTAAGAACCCCACTCTGCTACAAAAATAAAGCAGGAAACAAAAATGATAAAATGAACTCACAGTTGTTTACTGAAGTTACTGCAAAGAATTATGCATTCACTGCAGTTCTGTATTCACCTTGCATAAACATAAAGTGAACCAGTTTAAACAGCAACATTAATTAAATTTTATGAAAAGGGAATGCATGTGTAAACAGTTAAAAATTGACAGATGAATATATTAGCAATATATGTTTTGTTTTGTTTGTTTTTTTGTGTTTTTGAGACAGGGTTTCTGTGTATAGCCCTGGCCGGCTTTGGAACTCACTCTGTAGACCAGGCTGGCCTGGAACTCAGAAATCCTGTCTCTGCCCCTCAAGTGCTGGGATTAAAGGCATGCAGTACCACCACCCAGCAGTAATGTATACGTTGATCAGAAATAAAGAATGCAGTTCAGGAGTTATAGCTCAGGAGATGGAAGCTCTTGCTGGTCTTCCACATAATGGAGGTCAATTTCTAGCATACACATGTGGACCAACACCTGTCCATTTCTTCAAGATCATGAGTTCTGAGGCCATCTTCTGACAACAGTAAAGATGAGACACACATGATATTCATATTCATGTACCCAGCCATAATACACTTATTTATTCAAAAATTTCACAACAAACATAAGAGGCAGAACATCATACACCTGCAATTCAATGAACCTGAAGCATCAGATAATATTGATGACATGAGCAGAAGCCATCTGGAGAAATAGAATATAATTTATGCATTTGGCTGAATTTCAAAATGAAAGAGGTGGATGAAGAGCAGCAAAAAATCATGTGCTTATTGAACAAAAACATGTCAGGTGGCTTATATGGTTTCTATATCTATAATCAGAACAGGAATTGCTTAACAGAGAATTTTGTTCTAGAAAACCAAAAACAGAATGAATAAAGTTAAAAATATAAAACCACCAGGTTTGCAAAATAGCATAGCATTGAACAGCAAATGTGTGCACAGTATCTTATGTGATTGAGGGACAGAGTCCAAATGGGGAATGTATGGGAGCATGAGAAGAAAGCTGAAAAATCAGATTCAACCAGAACACTGGAGACACCCAGAACAAAATTTATCCAGTGTAAAAGAAATGCAGAGATAAAGCTGGAGCAGAGACTGAAAGTGTGGACAATGAAAACTCATTCAATTGGAGACCAACATGGACAAACTTGAATCTATGACATTATTAAGGATACTCTGTGATGCTCCCACACAGGAGCCTTGCATAATTATCCATTAAGAGGCTCCACCCAGCAGCTGACTGAAACAGAAGCAGAGATCCACAATCAAATATTGCATGCACCTTGGTAACTCTGATGGAAAAGTTTAGGGAAGGATTGATGGCCCTGAACAGGAAAGGAACTCCACAGGAAGACCAGCATACTCAATTAACCTTGACCCTTGGTGACATTAAGAAACTGAGACAAAAACAATAACACTCACAGGTGGACAAAGGACCAATGGCCTGTAAGTAGCAGATGTGCAGCTCAGTCTTCATGATGGTCCTACAACACCTGTAGCAGGATCAGTCCCTAAAGCTGCTGTCTATCATTGGAATCTGTTCCCATAACTGCGCTGCCACATCTGGCCTCAGTGAATAGGATGCACTTAACCCAATACAGAACTGATGCACCATCATGGATTCCCAGGGGATCACACCCTCTCAAAGGACCAACAGGAGATACAGGAGGAACTCTGTAAAGGCAGGTGACTTAAAGTAAGGACTCCACTAATTCAGAGCCATTTTATTTATAACAACTTGAAGGTGGAAATAATCCAGATGCTGTTCAACCAAAATACGGATATAGAAAATGTATTTACAAATGGAAAAACTATTTAGCTATTAAATACAAGGAAATCATGAATTTTTCAGGCAAATGGATACAGCTAGAAACTATCATCTCGATTGAGGTAACCCAGACCCAAAAGCACATGCATGTATGTACCCACTTACAAGTGAATAATAATCATAAAATACAGGAAACCCACACTACACTCCATAGACACAAAGAAACTAAACAACAAGGAAGGCTGAAATGAGCATGGTTGAATCTCACTCAGAAGGGGGAGTAAAGCTATCATAGGAGGCAGATGGACGAGAGAGAACTGCATGGGAGAGCAGATAAGAAGGGGAAATAGGGGAGAACCAGCAACAGGTGTGGTGAGAGACAAGAGAGGGCCAGAGGGGAAAATGAATCAAAATCTGCAGTTGGCTGGGGGTGGGAGGGGGTACATTTAGGGTGTGCCAGAGACCATAAATAAGTACCAAGGAGTCTAAGGTTGATCTTAGCTGAGATGTATAGCAGTTAGATATGGATGCTGAAGAGGCCACATCCTGCATCAGGCAGGACCCTTAATGGAGAGTTAAAGACCCAACCAGTCCAAAAATCTTTCTACCCAAAATTTGTCCTGTTCACAAGAATACAATCTACAACATAGATTCAGCAAATAATGTTGTTGTTGTTCTAACTTGCTATTCTGCTGCTGTGATTGAATCCTCTAAGCAAAAGCATCTCAGGTAATAAATGTCTGTTGTACATGGTTCTGTCAGATCACAGTCCATCATTTTGGGAGCTTAGATTAGAAACTGAAAGCAAAAAGCATGGACAATTAACTCAGCCATTCTGGATCTTTGACGGGGTTGAAGACCTATGGTCTCATAGCCAATCCTGGCTATTTACCTTGGGAGAAAAGTTTTGAGTGGATGGTTTTCAGCTGACACTCATTCTAAAGCCAAGGAAAAATCCAGGTTCAGAACTAAGTGTTTTAGTTAGGATAGATGACAGAGGTTCTGGTTAGTCAACAAAATGATGGACTGGTTGTTAGGACTATCTTGTACCTCACTGGTACAAATTGGCTTAATTATGCTCTAATTGTATTTTGAGAGAAAAGTTTTATTTTAACAGGAAGGGCCACAGAGAAACCCTGTCTCGAAAAAACAAAAACAAAAAAAACAAAAAAAAAACAAAAAAACAAAAAAACAAAATAAAAAAAACAGGAAGGGTGATATGTAAAAGGAACTTAGGTGGGAAGGAGTACTGAGAGGAAGAGAAGGAGTAAGGAGACGAGGAGAAGTAGGAAAGGAGAAGCTATGTGATGAGAGAGAGAAAAGCGGGGGACATGGAAGCAAATGTTCACATGTCTCCACCAGTCAAAGATAGTTTATACATCTAGGTTGGGTATTAGGTTACACTTCTGATTCAGCATTAACAAACTTATAATGCCGTTAATTAATATTTTTTTAAAAAAAGTTGTGCCCTTCCCCCAGGCCTGAGAAGGCCTGCAAGTCTTTTACCACAATAGATCAAGCAATTCTAAGACTTAGGAGAGGCATTGCATTACCAGCCTTGGCGCCTTGGAGCCTGCTACCTGAGCTAAGAAGAATGGACTGCCTGCTGAGCTAGCCTTGACACCTTCCAGACTGCTATCTCCTTGCCCAGCCCCTGGGCAAAACCGAGAAGAGACTCTGGAGGGTGGGGCTTCCCCTTTATATGTGAAAGCAAATTACTAAATTTCAAGCCTTGATCAGAGAACTTTGTCTTGGCTTCATCTCTTCTTGCCCTCCGTCCCCTTTCATTCCCAGCCCCCCTTTCAGGTGAACCCACTTGACTTGTGGCAGCAGGCGGCTACAAAAAGTGTATAAAAGGAAAAAGAAAAAAAGGGCATGTGATAGGGGTTTTCATGGGGGTGGGGGGTGGGGAAAGGGGATGGCATCTGAAATGTAAATAAAATATACCATAAAAAAAGCATGGACAAACACTGTCTCCTGGCTTGCTCTCTTGCTTGGTCACTGTCTCAAGCGTAGCCTGCTCTCTCATCCAGCCCAGGACCACTTGCTTAGGGATATTGCCACCCTCAGTGGAAGAGCCTTCCTAATCAATCATCAACACTATCTCTCACAGACATAGCAACCAGCCATTCTGATGAGGGCAGGCCCTCAACTGAGGCTCCTTCAGATGACTGTAGCTCTGAAATGCTGAGAACTGAAAACTATGACACAGACATAATAATAAATGAGGAAGTTGTAACATCCCAAAACCAATGATTTAACCATATCAATTACAGGAGCTCCTGCCACCCCATGAGGAACTTGGAGTTGTGGCTGAGCAAGGACAAAATAGGGAGGGCACCTGGCTCAGAGCAGGGAAGGATACACTGGAATGGGGAGCTCAGAGCCTGTGCTGACCTGGGGTGAGTTTCTTTAACCCTGGGTTCCCAGGCCAGTGCTACCAAACACGGGGCTAAAACAGCTGGAAGGTGGACAGAAAAGCAGATTGTCTCACACAACACAAACGACCACCAACAAAGGACAGGATCTCTGACCCAAGGAAGATATGATAAATTTGTGACAATCAATGAAGAACAACCTCCCATCTTATGACAGCTCCAAGTTCAAAACTACAGAGTCACATATGAACTGCACAGAGGGTAGTTCAAGAGGTGGGAAATGAGGTCTTTGTCTTTCCACCCTGTAAAATAAGGTAGGCAGAGCCTGATTTTGCCCTGGATGCTGTCTTTAAGAGCTCTCTGTCATGGACTAGTCAATGGGTCCAGGTCCTTTTGTTAAGAAGGATTTAACCCAAGGTGTGGGGCTGGTAACTAAATCGATTAGGATGGAGTCTGTCTCATTTCCTCAGTGAGAGAATGACAAACTTCCACAGCCAAAATAGACACCCTCATAGGGGCAGTAAAGTCCACCTAGCAGATTCTTCCACTTGGACAAAGAAGAAAAATGAATACAGGATGGCAAGTGTGAGCCCTGTCAGGGTTTTAAGTCTGCTCTAACCTTCCCAGAAATTAAGACCAGAGAAACACCGTCCACTATACCAGGCTCTGGAACATCTTCGAAGCACTTTGGGGCTGCGACTCTCCAGCGTATCCACTGTAGCAGGGTTCCACGTTGAATTTAGTCATCTCCCTCCACAATACTCAAGAAAAACCTGAAAACCAAGGCACACTATGTCAAATCTGGCAGACAAGCCACTGACCCAAAGAGAATGGTGGATATTAACAACCGCCCTTTCAATCCTTTAGTTGGGAGTCCTGAGGGTCTTGGGTCAATGCACTAAGATGTTATGTCCAGGTCACAGAGACCCCAAAGACCAACAAGTAGCATATTGTAATGCAATCACATGGAGGTCTTTATCATGAGCTCTGTAATAAGGATTCTCACCAGTCAGCCTCACATGAGATCGAAACTGAGAGTCTAGAGGTGCTGAGTATTTATTGTAGTTACAGCAAGATTGGGGCATTAACATATAGGTCAGCAACTTAATATTTTAAAAAGTACATGTCTGGCATAATCTGCAGGAACCAATCAAGGGGGCAAAATCATCTGACAAACATGATGGGTAGACTAACTTTTTCTCTGTAAGGTGTATTAGTTATCTATATGTAGCTTAACCCTGCAAGTTGTACCTTGACTGGCTGTTGACAAGGGGGGATTGTCATAGGATGTTTGCTCAAGTGGACTTTGTGCACTCTCAGAAACAGAATTGATTGGGGTTTACAAACTCATCTTTGGCCTGAGGTCCTGATTATTGAAAAACGCTCCTGTTCAACCACAAGCCATGCATGGCAATAGAAAGGTACTTTGTCCAAAGACCTGCCTTACTATCTGTTACTGCAGATCCTAATATCAGTTGCACTTACTCTGAGACAGAATACCAGTGGAAGTTGCCTCTCCCCCTGTGCATCATCTTATAGATAAGATAGACAATGCCCAGCTGCCCTTCCTTTCCTGCCCCATCCCTGTGTCTCAGCCCCTCTTGGGCAGACAGTCCCTGTTCAACCACATGCTTTACCTGCCAGGACACAGGTAAGCTTTCTATAGATCTACCACACTGTCTGTTATCCCAGATGCAATGATCACAGTTTTCTCCTAGCACTGTACTAAACACCAGAGGCAGCTTTACCTCTGTCCTGTCTATGTCTGCCTGTGGATGCTAAGATCATCTCTTCCTGCCCACCTTGTGTCCCTGCTCCCATTACTCAGCATTCCCTATTGAAATTTAAAAATTAAAAATTAAATTAGTTTCTTTCCTTCTTGATCATTAAACTAAATTAATTAAATTAATTTTAATTTAAAAATTAAATTAAAGTGAATTAAATAGTTCTTCATCATTAAAAGATAGAATTATTTCTTCACATACCTTTTATTTCCAGTAATGCTAACCTATGGTTAGAAAAGCATTTATATGTATTTATATATTTATATATATTATACACATTATATATATTTACATACTTATATATATTATGCCACATTATATATATTTACATATTAGTTTATATTATGCACATATCTGAACATTCGTATCTTATCGACATATTTATATATATTACGGCACATGGATCTGAATATTTGTTTCTTATACACATATTTGAATATCTGTTTATTGTACACATTATATGTCTATAATATATATATATATATGTCTGTAATATATATAAATACGATATGTCTGTAATATATATAAATACGTGTATAATAAACAAAAATTCAGATATCTGTATAAATTCGCAGGACCCCCCTGAAATAATAACTAATTATTATTAATCAATAATTTCCAGTGCTTTCTTTGCCGCCTGCCTTGGACAACCGTGTCCGCCAGGGTCTCAGGGCCTCACCTCATCCCTTATGGATTTGTCTCCGTGTTGTGTCGGCTGGGAAATAAATCATCAGAAAATCGATAGAGATGATGAAGCCGCATCTCCAAATTCATCAATCAGATGCATCAACTATAAAACATAAAATATAAAAATAAAAATAAAATATAAAATATAAAATACATCGAATATAAATTCTAAAATATAAAATTAAAAATTAAATTAAACTACAATGGAAAAAGTATTAAATATAAAACATCGATAATAATTATAATGTAAATGTAAATATAAAATATAAAATAAAAATGAACTAAAACGACACATAAAATTCGGTAATATAAAATTTAAAATACAAAATTTAAAAAAGTAAATTAAAATGGAAAATAATATAAAATATAAACTAAAACATAGAATATAATATAAATATTAATATGAAATAAATAATATAAAATATAAAATGAAATAAAACAAAATTTAAAATTTAAAATATATGTAAAATATAAAACATAAATATAAAATATGAAATAAAATATAAAATAAATCAAATATAAAATATAAAAGAAAAAAGAAAACAAAATATTGAATAATAGAAAATATGAAATTAAATGTAAATATAAAAAAATTATAATTTAAAATTAAAATATATGATAAATATGAAATGTAACTTATAAACCATAAGTATAAAATATAAATAAAATGAAAATAAAATAAAAAGTAAATAAAATGTAAAATACATCAAATATAAAATATAAAATTAAAAATGAAAGCAAAATAAAATATAAAATAATATAAAATATAAAATATGAAATATAACATAAAAATAAAATATAAAACATAAAACATAATATATAAACTGTAAAATAAAATTTAAATATATAATAAAATATAAGATGCAAATTATAAATATGATATATATGTAAATGTAAATAAAAACAATTTAAAACATAAAATAAAATAGGAAATAGAAAATAAAAAAGTACAGTAATATATAAAATAATATAAAATATAACATTAAATATAAAATACAAAATATCATAAGTTATATATATAATATATTATAAATATATAAGAAATAAATATTAAAATATAAAATAAACTAAAATTTAAAATATGCAATAAAATATAAAATGTAAAATACAAATCATAAATATAAAATATGAAATAAAAAATAAAGTAAAATATAAAATATAAATTTAAATATAAAATATAAAAATTATATACGTAAAATATAATGTAAAATTAAAATATAAAATAAAAATTAAATATAAATTAAAACAAAGTATAAAAGAAGAAATAAATTTAATCTTTAAAATGTATAATAAAATATAAAGTGTAAAATATAAAACAAGTATGAAACATACTATGAATATAAATATAAAATCAAAATAAAATATAAAATACATTAAATATAAAATATAAAACATAAAAATAAAAGTACATTGTTTTAAAACGATGTAAAATATGAAATCAAATACAAAATATAATATAAAATAAATTAAAGATTTAAAATAAAAATCTGATCGGACTTTTAATTCTACACCGGGCTGTGTAAGGGAAATAAAATTGTTAAATATTATTCTACACGCATCAGACGCTGTTTGACCAACTGTGCTTCCCGTACATCATAATGTTGATAATAATAAATAATAATAATTTGTCTCTCTATAGCTTGTTTTATATTTTTTTATTTATTTGTTATGTTATATTTTACATTTTATTTTATATTTTTATTTTGTTTACTTAATCTTATATTTATACTTTATTTTATTCCATTTTTATTTACTTTACTACATTGTTATTTGTTATATTTTATATTCTTATCTTATTTAGATTTTTTTCGTATTTAATTTTATATTTTCATTCATTTTATCTCATATTTTATACTTTGCATTTTACTTCATTATAATTTTATTTCCGTATTTCGTTGCACATTTTATATTTATATTTATACTTATATTTATTAGGATTCTCCCAAGTTGATTATTGATTTGCATTGACTGCTGTCGTCAATTATGGATCAGTATTGGTTATAATTATCGATAATGGACTATCGATTATTGATCGGTATTGATTACCGATTGGCAGTAACGGCTGGTTATCGATCATTGGTTATCATGGTTACTGATCATTTTTAGCATCGATTATTCGTCATTGATTAGTACTGATTACTGACCGTCATCGTCATCCCATCACCGTCATGCCGCTGCCTCTGCCTTTCGAGTGCTGGAACAAAGGCCTGCGACACGATTTATTGATTAGCACTATTATTGATAAGTGATTAGTATCGACGGGGCCGAAGCCACCGCGGGGAATCACGGGATCGATCGCCTCCGCCTCTGGGAAACCCCGTCGCCGGCTGTGACGTCACGGACAGCGCGACGCCTCCAGGGTCCTCAGCGGTGGCGGCAACGACGGTGCAGCCTCTGACGGACGCGGTCGGTTTTCGCGGGATTCAGTCGCGCTCCCTGTGACGTCAGAAGCCCGCGACGGATCGCGCACCGCCGCCATTGATCTTGGGGAATCGCGCGGCCGCCGCTGACGGGCTCCTCGTCGCCGGCTGTGACGTCACGGCCGGCGCGACGGTGTAGGAGGGAACCGCGGTGAATCACGGGACGGATCGGCGCCTCCATGGCCGCTTCCGGCGCCGCCAGGGTTTTTTGGAGACGCCGCCGTGGGCCGGAGCGGGTCCCGACGCCGGTTGTGACGTCACGGAGAGCGCGACGGGGTCGGCGGAAACCGCGCTGCTTCCGTCCCGCAGGGTCAGAGGTGAGCCTGACCGGAAGTCCCCTCGCGGGAGCCCGGGAACCGGAAGCAGCGCCGCGTCTCCAGGTGGAAGGACCTCGCCTCCTTTCTGAAGGCGCAGCCCCGCCCTCCCCGGAAGCGGAAGTGCGTCACAGAGGCCCTCGGCAGCGGCCGCGGAGACAGGGCGCGGTGGGTGGTGGGGAGACGGCTGCGGTGCCGCGGAAGGACGCGGTGGGCGGGGCCTAGCGACGGTGAGCCGAGGCCCCACCCACCCCGGGGCCGCGCGGATCCGGTTCTAGCCGGCTTCGTGTCACCCACATCTCCGAACTGGGCCAAGGCCACAGAGGGAACGCAGTGCCCTCGTGAGACATGGTGGCCCAGGGCGGGGCCAGTGGGGGCGGGGTCAGGGTGGAGGGGCGGGGCCAGGGCGGGTGGGCGGGGTCGGGGGAATCCCAGTCTGTATTTACAGTTCTCATCTGACTGTAGACAGTGCTTAGGTAATGTCCTGTGGGAGGAGCCAGGCCAACTGAGTAATGTGGGCGGGGCCAGGCCCCGTGTGGGCGGAGTCAGTGTAAATCCCAGTCTATTTACAGTTCCTGAGTGGGTGGGTGGGGTTTATGGGGCGTTGCTGTGGTGACGTGAGTGTGGGAGGAGCCAGGATGAGGGAAGTGGGCGGAGTCAGGCTGTGGTGGGAGGGGTCAGTGTTGATAGAGTTTACAGTGTGGCATAGTTTCTGTTGTCATTTTTGTTTTTTATAAATCAGTTAACAGCTGCTTAGGTCTGCATTGCTTTGAGGTTCTCTAAAATGAGAGATTATTGTCTCTTCATCCTGTCATTCAAAAATAAAAAACCTGTACAATGAAAACTTCAAAACACTGAAGGAAGACATGGAGGAAGCACTAGAAAATTAAAAGATCTCCCTTCTTCTTGGATTGGGAGATTCAGTCTTTTTAAAATGGCTAATCCTAATTTTTCTGTAAAAGGGACCTAACACTCAACCCCACGCTCACTGTGGATCTGAGCTACAGCAAATCCCTTCACTTGTTACTACTCAGGTCACATGCAGGAGCTTAGGCATCCAGAGGTGCAGTTGTTTTATTTCACCCCAGTGTTTATTAAATCAGACACATAGATTGATATGCCTTAAGTAAACTTTCACCTTAATAATGAGATAAAATGGATTCTGACTGATTTCAAGAATCTGTGGACCAAAACATTTCAAAAGCAATGTGGCATTTTAAGAGTGAGTAAACTTTGGATTCAGTCTTCAATTCTGCTTATTTTAACAATATATCCTTGTAATCTTTGTAGGAATTATGTAACATTGCTAAGGCTTAGATTTCTCATTCCTAAAAATTCACTATTAACGTAGTGCCTGAGTTCTTAAAATCAGCAAATTGGAAAGGTGTAGGATAGTCTGAAGAGAGTGAACAAATAAAATTTCAATAGTCTTGTTAACAGCCAGAAATGATGGGATTTGCCTTAACTCTTGCATGATGGAGGCAGAAGTATGAGGATTGCTATGAATTTGAGACCCTCCTGGTCTATGTGAGAGTGTAGCTTTAGAAACGAATTACAGTGGGGACAGAATATGGTTGATGTCAGCAAACAGTGATGTTTGTGGAGCACTTTGGAAACTCAGCACTCACAGTTTCTTGAGGTTTTGTTGGAGTCATCTCCTGTAGTACCCTGAAGGGCTGCTGTGCCCTGGCTGAGACTTTCCATGTGCAAAGGAACATTCTGCAAAGTAACAATCTGCAGTTTTTCTAAGAACAAAACATCCTGTTGAACGTTGATGCCCCAGGAAGGGAATTTACACTTGACATCTTATTGCCCCCAGTCGAGTTCCTGTTTTGTCCTGAGTTTGTGTTTTTCCTTCCCTGGCTGGGTGTATATATTGAACCTGCTCAGTAAAGGCATTGGCATTCTCTCATAATGGATGACGCAAATCTCAGTCTTTCTTTAATCACCCAGGCCTGTGCCCGAGCTTGGTACCTCGGGCAGCTCTGGAGCTGTCAACCTACACAGTTTGAAAGACCCCAGCTTAGCCGAGTTGTTTTGTTCAGCAGAGTTGTTTTGTTCAGCAGAGTTATTTTGCTCAGCAGAGTTGTTTTGCAAGGGTGGAAAAATACTGGGCCCCTGAGCAGGTCAAAGATAGTGCCAAAACAGTGCACCTGGTCCCAGGCGGGGGGGGGACGGAAAGTACCCAGAAAAACACCAGGTGATCCAAAGAACAATAGAGACTGCCCCAGAACCTCGTTCCTGGAACAGGGTGTTGACCCTAGGTTGAACCTGGCCTTATTTGAATTGTCCAATTAGAGCCCTGTAACCATGCTTCTCGCTTCTGTAAACCTTGCTTCCTGCTCTGAACCCCTATAAAAACCCCAATCCCTAGACCACCGGACGGCAGTCCTCCATGGAGACGCTGTTGTCCGGGTACCCGTTTGGAAGAATAAAGCCTCTTGCTATTGCATCCGAATACCTGGTCTCGGTGTCTTGGTGACAGGGGTCTCTCAGAGCGAAAAACCTGATGCCTGGGTCTTTCATTTGGGGGCTCGTCTGGGATTCTAGAGACCCCCTCCCCAGGACCACCGACCCCTCTTTGGGAGGTAAGCTGGCCAGCGCGTCTTTATCTGTTTGTCTGACGGCCATCTCTGTCTCTGTCTTCCGTACGATTTAGCTAGATTGCTCTGTAATTCCGGCAGACTTAGGAAGGGTTGACGGACCCAGATTCCTCCTCCGCACCCCCAGGAGACATCCTGGGGGAAAGTCTGAAAACACGGCATCTGTGGGACTTTTCGTGGCACCACCCCTGACCCGAGGATATGTGTCTCTGGAGATAGAGGATCCTCCGACCTCTTCTTAAACCCATTTAGGTTTTTTGGTTTCATTCTGGCATCGGAGCCGCGCAGCGTGTTTGTCTGTGTTTGTTTTCTGTTTTGTCGTTTGTTATTTAGTCCTAAGTGTTTCTTTGGGAGAAATTATGGGCCAGACTCTGGTCACCCCTTTAAGTTTGACTTTACAGCATTTCAAGGAGGTCCCCGGTGTGGCCCACAACAACTCCGTGGACGTCAAGAAAGGCAAATGTCAGACCTTTTGTACCTCCAAGTGGCCGACCTTTTCAGTCGAGTGGCCTCGGGATGGTACTTTTAACATTTCCATTATTCGGCAGGTTAAGGAGAGGGTGATAAATCCTGGACCGGGCGGACACCCGGATCGGGTTTCATATATCATCACCTGGGAGTCGCTGGTGGTAGACCCGCTGTTATGGGTAAAGCCCTTCCTCTCTCCCGTTCCCCCTCCGATCCTACCTCCCTTGCCGGCCCCCGCCATAGTCCCAACTGCCCCTCCTGCTACCTCTCCCGTTGCCCTCTACCCTGCCCTTGTCAAACAAACGGAGGACAAGAAAAAATGTCCCCCGGTCCTGCCATCCAATCAGGGCCCTCTTATTGATCTCCTAACTGAGGACCCCCCTCCTTATGGAGAACAGGGACTGGAGGGCCAGTCTGCGATGGCAGGTGGGGCCCCCTCCTCCGAGGTAGATCCTCCTCGGGGACAGGAAGCGTCCCCTGAGAACCCTGATTTCTCTCCGGTAGCGGGATTAGAGGTCGAAGGGAACCCCCGGGGTCGTCACAGGCCCTCCCGCTGAGAACTGGGAACGATGGTCGCCCCCAATATTGGCCCTTCTCCGCCTCAGACCTTTATAATTTGAAGAACAATAACCCCTCTTTTACACAGGATCCCTCCAAGCTGACTAGTCTTATTGAATCTGTCTTAATTACCCACCAGCCCACTTGGGATGACTGTCAGCAGCTCTTACAGGTGCTCCTCACCTCTGAGGAGAGGCAGAGGGTCTTCCAGGAGGCCCAGAAACAGGTACCGGGCGACGATGGACGCCCCACCCAGATACCAGCTGAAATTGAGGAGGCCTTCCTCTTGAAGCGACCCTAGTGGGACTTCACCACGGATGCAGGTAGGGCCAGCCTACGTCTCTATCGCCAGTTGCTTGTAGCGGGTCTCCTAGGGGCAGGTAAAAAGCCCACCAATTTGGCCCAGGTCAAGTCAGTCACTCAGGGACCGGAGGAACATCCATCTACGTTCATGGAATGTCTGAAGGATGCCTACCGGGTACATACCCCGTATGACCCGGAGGATCCGAGCCAGGCCACTCACCTTATCATGTCTTTTATTTGGCAGTCGGCTCCAGATATTAAAAGGAAGTTAGAGAGACATAGGAAGAGAAGGAGGAGAGGTTGAGGAGAGAAACAGATGAGAGAGAGGCCCAGAGAGATAGGAAACGCAATAGAGATCTTAGTAAAATAATGGCCACTGTAGTAGCAGGGCAGAGACAGAGTAGCCAGAAACCGGGAGAACGGGAAAAGAGAGCCCCAGTGGTAGATTGAGATCAATGTGCCTACTGCAAGGAAAGGGGCCACTGGATAAAAGATTGCCCCAAGAGACCGAGGGGCCCGCGTAGGCCCAGGCCGGCGCAGACCTCCCTCTTAAACCTAGAAGACTAGGGAGGTCAGGGTCAGGAGCCCCCCCCCCGAACCCCGGATAACCCTTCAAGTGGGGGGCAGCCAGCCACCTTTCTGGTCGATACCGGCGCCCAGCACTTGGTTCTCACCCGCCAACCGGGACCCCTGAGTGAGAAAACAGCGTGGGTCCAAGGGGCAACCGGAAGAAAATTCTACCAGTGGACCACTGAGCGCAAGGTACATCTGGCTAACGATGAGAAACAGGGATATGCGAAGGGGGTCTTGTCACAGAAATTGGGGCCCTGGCGACGACCAGTGGCCTACCTGTCGAAGAAATTGGACCCGGTTGCTGCCGGATGGCCACCGTGCCTCAAGATGGTAGCGGCCATCGATCTCTTACTCAAGGACTCTATGAAGTTAACATTGCCCCGCATGCGGTGGAGTCCCTGGTAAAGCAACCCCCAGGAAGGTGGCTCTCCAATGCCCGAATGACACATTATCAGACTTTATTGCTGGACTCCGAACGAATCTCCTATGGATCCCCGGTAGTGCTTAATCCGGCCTCTTTGCTCCCCCTCCCTAGGGAGCCCGACCCCCATGATTGCATCCAGATCCTAGTGGAAGTACATGGGACACGCCCCGACCTGACAGATCAGCCCCTCTCCTTTCCGGACTACACCTGGTTCACCGATGAGAGCAGCTTCATACACAACGGGTTGCGAAAGGCAGGAGCTGCAGTTACCACCACCTCAGAGGTGATCTGGGCAGAAACATTGCCGCCGGGAACGTCGACTCAGAGGACAGAGTTAATTGCCCTGGCCCAGGCCCTCCGCATGGCAGAAGCCCTGAGCATAATTCAAACCCCAGGCCATCAGAAAGGAGACAACATCAAGGCCCGGGGCAACCGCTTGGCAGATCAAGCAGCAAGAGAGGCGGTGGTGAGGGAGTCTGCTGAGGCCCTCCCGGTCAGAGCCGACCCCGAAGATGAACCTCCACTGGCAATCACATATAGTCAAGAGGATCTAGAGCTGATCAAGAAAATGGGGGCCACCTATGACCCCATCTCCAGACTATGGGTCCACCAGGGAAAGCCAATCTGGCCCACACAGCAAACCAAGGCTCTAATTTAATGCCTACACAGGATGACCCATTTGGGTCAGAAGAAAATAAAAATGCTGGTAGATAAAGAAGAGGAGAAACAACTGTTCCTGGGCAAAGACAAGATTCTCCAGCAAGTCACAGCCAATTGTGACATTTGTGCCCAGGTTAATGCAGGACACAACAGGGTGCCCCGTGGAGCCCGTGCCCGGGGCAACCGACTCGGAACTCAATGGGAAATCGACTTCACAGAGGTAAAACCTGGGCTCTATAGATACAGGTATCTGTTGGTTTTTGTAGATACCTTTTCAGGCTGGGTAGAGGCTTACCCGACAAAACATGAGATTGCGAGGGTGGTTGCAAAGAAACTGTTAGAGGAAGTCATCCCCCGCTACGGGATACCACATATTCTGGGCTCAGACAACGGACCCGCCTTCATCTCCCAGGTAAGTCAGTCAGTGGCCAAAGCACTGGGGATAAATTGGAAACTGCATTGCGCATATAACCCCAGGAGTTCAGGTCAAGTAGAAAGAGTAAATAGAACTATAAAGGAGACTTTAACCAAATTAACGCTGGCAGCTGGCACTAGAGACTGGGTGACCCTGCTACCCCTGGCTTTGTATCGAGCCCGAAACACACCTGGGCCACATGGACTTACCCCCTTTGAGATTCTTTATGGGGCGCCTCCCCCGGCGGCCAGCCTCTTGAATCCTTACCTCCCATCCCTTGCTGATAGCCTCCCCTTTCCAGATCACTTGCAGGTGCTACAGATCGTCCAGAAGGAGATTTGGCAATTCCTTGCAGGTGCCTACCAAGAGCAGGCGGACCAACTAATGATACCTCACCGGTTCCAAGTGGGAGATTCGGTTTGGGTTCGACGGCATTAATTAAAGAACCTGGAACTGCGTTGGAAGGGACCCTTTGTCGTGCTACTAACCACCCCAACGGCACTGAAAGTAGATAGCATTGCTCACTGGATTCACGCCGCCCATGTCAAATTGGCTATCTCCGTTCCAGAATTGAACCAGGCCACGAGATGGAAAGCCCATCGTACCCCAAACCCTTTAAAGATAAGACTTTCACGCTCCTAGTTTTCCTTTATTTTCCCAATAAGACGACTTCTTACAGTCCCCACGCTCCCAAGTCATTAACTTGGGAGGTCCTAAACAGTCAGGGGGACGTCGTCTGGTCTGTCTCCAGAACGCATGCCCTCTGGACTTGGTACCCGGAACTGTACCCAGACTTGTGTAAGCTGGCAACAGGAGCGTCAGGGTGGGACTTTGAAGAGGGCTACCCCTGGCACTGCTTCTGCCTCCGTGAATGCAGACAGAGGGTGGTTGAATCCTCTTCTGAGTCACAATTCGTTTGTAGAATTGCAGAACCATCTCTACTTATTTCCGTCATCCCAGGGGCTAACTTTAGTCCCAGTTTATACAATGGATTGACCTGTGCATTATCTTCAAAGACACCAGTGATGGATCAAACGTATCAAAAATGTTAAATGGGGGCTCACAGAAGCAGTATGCTGTTTGATCGGATGCCACTTTTGTGCTAAATCTGAGCCAGCAGGAAAAAGACGTTTCTCCAGCATCAATTCAGAAAGATATATTTTTCTTTTATCGAAAAAGAGAGGCTTTGACTAGTTACTGTAAGTTCTCATGGGAAAGCACAAACCCACAGTGTCCTGGAGCCTCTGCCTCAGAGAGCGGTTCCCTGTCGTGCATGGATCTGACTCCATAGCGCCGCTCTAGCCTCTGAAGGCCGCTTCGAGTTCTACCAAACTTTTTCTCAGTATCCAAGGAACTCTGGCTGGCGCTGCTTCTGCGGCCCCGCAGGCATGTCCCGCTGAGGGACGACCGGTGCCCAAAGGAGGGCGAGCCGGGGTCTCCTGGGGGTGCTGCCGCAACCCCCAATCGGAGGAGCCAGCTCAAAGAAGTAACCTTTTATGTCTGTCCCGGATCACACCGACCCCGGGCATACCGCTACTGTGGGGGAGGTTCGGACTACTATTGCAATTCCCGGGACTGTGAGACGACTAGCCAGGCCCATTGGAAGCCCTCCTCTGGCTGGGACTATATCACAGTAAGTGCCAATTACACCCTGTTCCAGGAATGCTGGCTGTGCTTGAGCTCAGCACCCCCTTACTATGAGGGGGTTGCTGTGATTAAAAACCTTTCCAACCACACGTCAGTTCCTCAACTTTGCTCACAGGGCACCCAAAACAAGCTGACCCTGTCCGAAGTATCAGGCAAGGGACTTTGTTTAGGGACAGTTCCTCTTACCCATCAGGCCCTTTATAATAAGGCCCTCCGGGTACACCCTGGGAACTATTGGCTTACAGGCCCGAACGGGACCCAGTAGGCCTGCAACATGGGACTGACCCCTTGCATATCGGCTCAGGTCCTCAATCAAACCAGAGATTTTTGTGTCCTCGTTGAGCCGTGGCCCAGGGTTATCTATCACAGTCCAGGCTATGGTTCTAACTCAACAGTATCACCAACTTAGACAGGAGACCGAGTTAAACTAAGATAATAGCGAATAGAAGATTCCATTCCATGTATAAAGAAAATGGGGAAATGAAAGACCCCAGCTTAGCCAAGTTGTTTTGTTCAGCAGAGTTGTTTTGTTCAGCAGAGTTATTTTGCTCAGCAGAGTTGTTTTGCAAGGCTGGAAAATACTGGGCCCCTGAGCAGGTCAAAGATAGTGCCAAAACAGTGCACCTGGCCCCAGGCGGGGACGGAAAGTACTCAGAAAAACACCAGGTGATCCAAAGAACAATAGAGACTGCCCCGAGCACCTCGTTCCTGGAACAGGGTGTTGACCCTAGGTTGAACCTGGCCTTATTTGAATTGTCCAATTAGAGCCCTGTAACCATGCTTCTCGCTTCTGTAAACCTTGCTTCCTGCTCTGAACCCCTATAAAAAACCCCAATCTCTAGACCACCGAACAGCAGTCCTCCAGGGAGACACTGTCGTCCGGGTACCCGTTTGGAAGAATAAAGCCTCTTGCTGTTGCATCCGAATACCTGGTCTTGATGTCTTGGTGATGGGGGTCTTTCAGAGCGAAAGACCTGAGGCCTAGGTCTTTCAAGTTCTGTCTGACAGATGACAATTTCAGACTTTCCCAAGAAAGTAGGCAATCTGCATAATGTCTGTCTGTTGCTTAAATTCACACTTTAAGTATAGTGAAACACTTGTCACTTCCAATCTTGAAACTATGGGAATACTCTGAACATCAAAAGTAAATCTTTCATTGTACTTTCAGACCTAGTAATCTTACTCCCCAGAACAGTACAGTTGCCAAATTTCAGAGATCTATAAATCTATGAGCTGTAGCTGTCCTCCCCTCCTCAGATTCCCAGGCCTTTCCCACACTCACCTTCTATCTCTGTGTAGATACTGTACTGTAGTGTATACGTCATATACCAAAATATCCACATTTGATAATGATGCAACTGTTGTAAGTCTAACTTCATGGACTGTGAAGAAGCCATGAGGTGAGACATAGAGGCTGTGGGCTTAGAAAATGACAGGGATTCAGCTGGGTATGGACTCACAGGATCACATAGAAACTACCAGGACTACCTGTAGAACATTTCCTACAAAACAAATTTGAATTGTGAAAAAACTAATATTAATATTTTCAATTTCCTACAAAACAAATTTGAATTGTGAAAAAACTAATATTAATGTTTTCAATTTTCTACAAGACAAATTTGAATTGTGAAAAAGCTAATATTAACATTTTAATGGGTATTAAGGGAGAGAGTCAACAGAGAGAGTTTTTTATAAAGGACAGTTTGGCCTCACATAGACTTGGTGCAGGCTTAGAGAATTTGCCAAGTAAAGTTACATAGGAAATCATTTTAGTGATACTGTAATACTTTGCCTGTTGTACCAAGGAAACTACAATAGTGTGTTTATAACAGAGATCTCTCTTTTCTTGTCATCTTGTTTGTAGTTTATTGAATGCTTTGCTTCCAGCCCTAAAACAACAACAAAAAAAACAAAAACAAACAAACAAACAAACAAAAAACAGTATTGGAGATTGAAAGAAACTGGCCTGTCAAATGCTGCTATTGATTCTTACTTCAAAGATATTAAAAGTTTACTAGAGAGAAAAAAGGTGGTGGCTTGGGCTGACCAAACTACCAAACATTCAAACCAAAGTGATCTTCCAGGGATGTCTCTTCTTGTGACCTTCCCACAGCTTGGACCAATTCAGTCTATTCCTTGTTGTAAGTATTTTTATTTTATTCTATAAATGGAAGCTTATTTCTAAGATTTTTTTTATATTCCAATATACAGAACAGTTGGCTTCTTTTAAATATACTTGGTTATTTGATTACCACTAACAAAGAATCTAGCTTCTAAGTATTTTAATTAACAAGAATCTCCCAGGACCCTACCAGCATCTATATATTGATGTTCTGAATAACTAGCAGTTTCATTTTCTTCCCATTCTTATTTAAATTTTAACTTCAATTAAGGGCTAAAGTATATAAAAATATTGTGCAATTTATAATAACTTAATCTTAAAATCAACGAACACTATAGAATTCACTGTTTCTATTTACGTTTGTTATCTCTCATCTTTCTACAGATTGTGAATAAGATATTTTCATTGCAAAGCCGACATATAATCTTGGGTTAACACGATACTTTTTGCAGTGTAGAATGTAGCAATGTGGATTGCCCTGTCTTTGAGATAGCCTGTAGCAATGTGGATAGCCCTGTCTTTGAGATAGCTAATGTTCGCAATTTGTTATGCTTATGTGCCTTCTGACTTGCACAGTCTGTCTTCCCTTGAGTTCTCTGTGTTTGTTCATAAATAAATTTTATTGGTTAAGCCTAGGTTTTGTGAGGTTTCACTTGTAGATTGGCACATTTTGTTCTGCAATTGTTATCAGTTACTTAGTTTACTGTAAACAGTTTAAATCTACCTATATCAGGAATGCGCTTCATTTAAAAGTTTAAGAACTTATGAAATAAATTTGCAGTGATGTAATCAGGATTTTGGTGAGTAGTGCATCTGATTATTTTTGTGGGTGTTACTTAGAATTTGCATTGCTGTTGCCAGATACCTAAGAATGGATTTATTTTGGCCAAAGATTTTGCAAAAGATCAGTCCATATTCACAGGGGCAGATCATACTGTGATTTGAGGCCACATTCTGGAGGAGTTGACAG
This sequence comes from Arvicanthis niloticus, assembly GCF_011762505.2. Lineage (NCBI taxonomy): Eukaryota > Metazoa > Chordata > Mammalia > Rodentia > Muridae > Arvicanthis > Arvicanthis niloticus. The sequence continues at coordinate 2,129,300 of NC_133431.1, forward strand.
AGAGAGAAACAGAGAGGCCAGAAGACCTTGAAATTCATGTTCCTGCCTCTTCCACTGATGCCACACATCCTCCCACAACAGCACATTCAGCTGGTTTGACACGTGAACCTGGGTGAGACATTTTATATTTATTGTTTATTTTATTATTATTTTATATTCACACCATAGCCATGTATATTTGCTTCCGTGCATTCATAAAACATGATTTGAAAAACCATGATTAGAAAACCAAAACTTTTTTTTTCAATTTAAGTACTTTATTGATATTTTGGCTCCCCCCAAATTAATTTTCCTGTTGTAGATACTTACAATATCAGATGCCTCAAAACCGAAACTGGGGAGCCCATGTAATAGTCAGAAATGTTGAATGTTGGATCATTTTGTGTCTTCAAGATACACCTCTATCAAAACTTTCCAAAATAAAAAAGATAGTGGCTGAACAATCGTGGCCTCTAGTGTTTATGATAAAGAATGCTGTACCTAGTAGCTGTACCTAGGAGGTCATACGTTTAATTTTTTAGTAAACTAAAATAGTAACACATTCTTTTTTTTCTTGGATTTTTTTTGGGGGGGGGATTTTTTTTTTCGAGACAGGGTTTCTCTGCGTAGCCCTGGCTGTCCTGGAACTCACTCTGTAAACCAGGCTGGCCTGGAACTCAGAAATCTGCCTGCCTCTGCCTCCCAAGTGCTGTGATTAAAGGCATGTGCCATCAATTATTGATCATTATTGGTTATCAATTAGTATTGATGATTATTGATTACCATTTATTGATTATAGATCGGCATTGATTATTGATCGTTATTCCATCACTGTAATCTTTCTGACTCTGCCTCCCAAGTGCTAGGATTAAGGGTGCATGCCATCAATTATTGATTGTTATTAGTTATTGATTAGAATCGATTATTGATTAGCACTGAATGATTATTATCGATTATTGATTATCATGATAATCGATCACTTTTGGTTATTGACTAGTGTTGATTATTGGTCATTGATTAGTATTTATTATTGATTGGCATGGTTATTGATCATTATTCCATCACCATCATCCCCCTGCCTCTGCCTCCCAACTGCTGGGATTAAAGGCATGCGCCACCACCGCCTGACCATAGTAACACATTCTAAAGTATCACATTTCTTTACAATGTTACTACTTGGATTGCCAGTAGCACTGATACATCATCTCTTATGTATCTTTGTATTTGAGTTAGTTACTGGGGGGGGGGGGGTTCACATTCTAAAGTAACACATTTCTTTAGAATGTTACTACTTGGATTGCCAGTAGCACTGATACATCATCTCTTATGTATCTTTGTATTTGAGTTAGTTACTGGGGGGGGGGGTGTTGTTCTCATTTTGGGTTTTCAGGGAAGTTTTGGTTTTTAGACAGGAATTTAACTATGTAATTCAGACTTGACTGAAACTTGAAGCCTAGGCTGTCCTCAAACCTGAAATCCTCCTATTTCTGTATTCTGAGTGTTGGATTATGGGTATATACCATCATGCCCAATGATTTATCAGTACTTTAAATTTGCTGGGTTTTTACCTGGATGTATCCAGTATGGAGAATTGTCTAGTGTCTGGCAGCCTGAGGCTCTTTATTCCTCCTGTCCTCGGTGTCCCATGGTTGCTGAGCTTTCTTGACAGCGTCCTCTGGCCATGATGCGATGGCTTTCCTTGGTTGTCAACTCGATGCACCTAAGAAGAGGGACTCACTATTGAAAAAACAGCCTCTATCGGATTGGCCAGTGGCTGACTCGACCCTTGGGTCTCAGTTATTCGTGGGGATCGAAGGGGATCTCACCTGAAAAGAAACATGGGTGAGAGAAAGAATTGAGACCAAGCAAACAGAGACTTGTCTGGGTCTGATTTTGAGGCGAAAGCAACACTCAATTTATACAGTTCCTAAAAAGGAAATGGGGAGGGAGGACAATATGAAAAAAAAGGAGCATATCGAAGTCAGCCGTACATTCCCAGAATCCACCTGGCTACCTCACCTTTACCTGGGAGAGACTATGTCACCACCCATATAAAATAGGCAGAACCCTCTGATCTTACTATCTTCATCCATCTGGGGAGACATCCTGTGGTCTTTTCTCATATCGATGTCAACCACCTGGAGGGACGTCCTGTGGTTTTTCTCTTTCTGGTACACTGCTGTTCTGTTATCAGGAGCAGGCAGCAAGCTGCAGTTAATGAACTATCAGAGGCTGCACTTCGTCAAGCAAATATCCGTGGGAAGGTTTCTACTAGTCTCTAGCAAATGGACATGTCTATGAGACATTTTCTTCCTTGCTAATTGTTGGAGGAGAACCAGGTCCACAGGAGGTTGTATAAGGAGTCTGGCTGAACAGAAGTAGGGAACAAACCAGTAAGCAGCATCCTTCCATGAGCTCTGCTGTAGCTCCTGCCTCTGGGTTCCTGCCTTGAGCTCTTCTCTAGGCATTGATAGATGATGGACTGTAAACTGTAGGCTAAAGTCAACCCTTTGCTCCCTAAGTTGCTTTGGTCACGTGTTTATAACAGGAACAGGAACCAGACTTAAATAAGCAACAAGCAGCCGTAGAGAAAAAAATCGCTATAATTTTAGAAATCCTGAGTTTCCAGCTTCCGCTTTCACTTGTGTCTCTTGACAGATTTTTTAGCAATCCAGTGCTTTAAAACTGATGTTTTGGGAGGCAGAGGCAGATGGATGATGGTGATGGAATGACTATCAATAATCAATGCTAATCAATAATCAATAAATGTTAATCAATAATTATCAATGCTACTTGATAACCAGTAATGATCAATAATTGATGGCACATGCCTTTAATTCCAGCACATGGGAGGCAGAGGCAGGGGGATGACGGTGATGGAATAACGATCAATAATCAATGCTGATCAATAATCAATAAATGGTAATCATAATCATCAATACTAATTGATAACCAATAATGATCAATAATTGATGGAACATGATTTTAATCCCAGCACTCGTGAGGCAGAGGCAGGCGGATTTCTGAGTTCGATGGTCTACAGAGTGAGTTCTAGGATAGCCAGGCCTACACAGAGAAACTGTCTCGAAAAACCAAAAAAAAAAAAAAGAAAAAAAAAAAAAGAAAAAAGAAACCGATGTGTCGCGCCCCGCTTGTCCAGCAAGGAAGATGCGACATACCGGATCCTTCTCAACAGCCTTTATTGGAAGCGCTCTTTTAGATTTCATGGGGAGAGACTGCCGCAAATGCCCAGAACGGGCTGCTTATATACCCCCAGCACTGGGCGTGGCAAAGCGCATAGAGGTGTCCGATTGGTCAATTTGCAATGCCTCATTAGCATACTCATTAGCATGCTCTGCCCAGGAGGGGGTGATTGGTCAGGTTCGTAGAACCCTAGTGGTACCTCATTTGCATGCCCCGTTCGGGAGGGGCTGGAGCCAAATTGAACTGCGCATGCACAGGCCTCTGGTAGTTCCTACCAGAGCCTAGGCAGGCGCCATCTTGGATTGCTGCCTCAGAGCGGCTGGCGCGCGCAAATGTGCGCCCTTGGCCTACAGAGTTGAAGCAGCGCAGCAGCGTTGTTTTAGTCAGCCGTGTCAACTCTGCGGTGCCGTTTTATTCAGCCGCATAAGGTTGGCGGCCTACACTGATGTTTTACTTCGTACAGATTCTTTAGCTGTCTTCAGAAGAAAGATTGGCCTAGGTTAGGTCCATCTATTTTACTAGCAGAAATTCTCTACTTTCTTTTTTTTTCAGTCAGAAAAATGTTCACAAGCACGATATTGATCATATGTTTCCCTACCTCCAACTTCTCTTCAATCCTGTCCACATCACTCACCACATATCTCCATGTTCTTTTGGTCTGAATGCACTCACTCTTGCATGATCTCAGGACCTAAGTAGGATCAAGCCTTGTTAGTATTGGGTGGTAGCTCTCTATATTTTTACATTAATATATATGTATGTAATATATGTAATATATATAATATATATGTATGTAATATATATGTAATATATGTAATACATATGTAATATATAATATATGTATGTAGTATATGTATTAATATATGTAATATATGTGTAATATATATAATATACATGTGGTATAAATTGTATATATATATATATATATCTCCAGAGTATTTAGAGTTGTTTTCAAGTAGAAAACATGAGCCATACTAAGTCACAACATGGGGATTCACCTCACTTGTTCCAAGAAAAGGTACAATATTTTTAAATCTCTCAGTTTCATTCTCCCCTCCTTTACTCTCAAATAGGCATGTATACAAATATTAGTCTGTTTTCTTTGCTGAAGCATTATCACCGTTAGAATTAACCTAGGTGAGATCTGGAAAGCAATACTTAAAATATAATTTCATCTTTTGCAGTTGCTTCTTTATAGTGAATTGAAGATGTTGGGAAGGAAGTGGGGTTTTAGCACCAAGACTGAAGACTATTATCCAATCTATACATTTATATATGTGTATGCACATTCATAAGATAAAATAATGAACAATAATCATTCAACAGCAGGTTTGATTAATAATATTGATAATATCAATAATATTAATATTATATAATAATATTATGTATAATATAAAATGTTATAATATATTAATATATTATATATTATTTTATATTATATGTATACCCTAACCCTGATTATATAATATAATATATAATGTATTATATATTACATATAATATAATATTAATGTTATTAATTAATATTATTAATTCATATCTCACAGACATACTTGTTCCATCTTATTCCATGAGATGTATATGTTGCATCCATATATACAGTCTTAGACAGATAGAAGAAAAGATGCCTGAGGCTATTTATAAAAAGACTTATTAATCTTAGATATATTGAATTATGTTCATGGAGAGGGACAATCAGTTCAGTTTAAGTCCTGTGTATAATTATAAACATTATCAACTGGTTTTGTTCTTAAGTTTACAACATACTGAATAGTATTAAGCTTGACTTTTTTCAACTGGTTTAAGAACCTTTAAATCAGAGGCAGTATTTTTATTTAAAGCATGTACACGACATGCTTTCAAAACCTGATTAGATTAACCATAATAAATTCAACTTGTACTCTTATTGAACATTTAAAATAATAAACGATAGAAAATAATATTTCAAAAAGCAAGGATTTTGATTTCCCCTGGTGTTTATGTCTAAAGAAAGAAAGCAGAGTCCCATCTGCTTTCTTCTACATCAGCTTCTCCAGGTTATTCTGAAGTCAATCTTACATCTATATTCTTTTCATTTATATCATTTGTCTCTAAGTGGAAATGTCTAATGTTTATACACCTAGTGTTATTTACTATATCATCAGTGTTTACATTTCCCTGTCACAGAAGTGACTTGTTTCTGTACTTGAGGTACAAAGTCAACAATTGAGGTAGAAAGTCAGGCAAATGCTTTATTTCATCACTGATTAATCAGCCTCTTGTAACTCTTTTTGGCCCAGGGTCTTATTATGTAACCCCAGCTAACCTAGAACTGGCTATGTAGACCAAGCTGACTGAACTCACAGATATGGACACTGGATCCCCATTCCAAGGGCTGAGATTAGATGTATACAGCACCAGTCACAGCTGTACTGCCTTTTAAATCTCAGGTTCTGTTGCATTTATTTATTTGTTCATTTTGTAATACTGAATTACTAAATGTAAAGTACTTAGGAAATATTTATGTGCTTAGTCATATGCACATGGGCACACATAGAGGCACACGGCAACAACTAGATTCATTGAAGAAATGAATAAAAAGAAAACAAGGGCAGTATATAGGAGGAAAGGAAAGGGGGAAATGTAATTGTCTAAAAAAATTTAAAAAGGACAAAAAAAAGTGCAGCACTGTGCAGTACAAACCCCTGTAGAACTGCACTGATCCTCTAATAAGGAGCATAGGTCACTTCAACAGAGATTAGGAGTGGGTTGCAGGTAATATGCTGTTTTTAAAAACATAGTCTGTTAGTTTTCACTAATAAATTTGAAGGATCTTACATATATATTATATATATGTAATATATATGTATATATTATTATATCATACACATATTAATATATATGTGTAATATATAATATATATGTAATATATATGTAATATATAATATATAATTTATATATGTGTATGTAATATATAATATATGGATGTAATATATGTACTGTATATGTAATGTATAATATACATAACATATATGTGTAATATATAATATATATGTATGTAGTATGTGTAATATATATGTAATATATAATATATATGTGTATGTAATAGATGCATGTCATATATGTAATATATAATATATATGTGATATGTGTAATATATGTATGTCATATATGTAATATATGTATATAATATTATATATATGTAATATATATAATATATGCGTATAATATATATAATATATCCATGCATATATATATCCATGCATATAAATATATCCATGGATATATATATATATATATATATATATATATATATACATATACATATACTGAATATATATCATATATATATATATATATATATATATATATATATATATATATATATCCAAAGTATCTATACTTGTTTTCAAGTCGGGGAAATGAGCCATACCAAATCATGACATGGGGATTCATCTAACTTGTTCCAAGAAAGTCAAGAATATAACAAAGGAAAGTAAACACTAAGAATCAGAGTTAAAGAGAAGGCAGATCACATGCGATTATTGTCAGGAATTACACATTTATTTTGAATGATACATGTATGTTGAGCTTTATCTTAGCATAGATGTGAGCTTGGCTGTGTATTACATCTTACAATGTTGATCAGATCATAATGTGGTCAGGAAAGTTCGCAGCATTAGGAGAGTATTACAGGAGCAAGTAAAGATGGAGTTGCCTCAGATAAGAATTAGAATTGCTGAGAATGGTATGGCTCGTGAGATTTTTGAGCCTGACATCTAAAAGGACGGGTTCATGTTAAAATGGTTGTTCATGTTAAAATGGTCACATGTTACAGGTTTTCAGAGTCAAAATAGTTTATATACAGGAGTTTGGTTAGTGCTTTGTTAAATTTGCCTTAGAATAGATCCGAAGTAGAGATGTCCTGGTGCACAGGTAAAACTCGGCCGTTCACGAGAGAGGTCTGGTAGTGAACTATATCTTTGATGGTTAGTGACATTTACATAATATTAAAAAATAATAATAAGCTGCAGGACTGGATGAGGAGGGCATGGATATTAGGTCTTTCCTTCAGTTCCTCCCTCACCTTCACTGGATTTCAGCTGTCAGGATGTCCTTTCCGGTGCTAAAAATTTAGCTGAACTTTTTCTTGATGCTTTTAGAATCATTTCCCATCCATAAATTTTACATTTTTTCCTTTCTGTCCTCTCCTAATTTATTTTAATATAATAATCTTATACCTTGTTTTCTATTTTTCTTTCTTTCTTTCTTTCTTTCTTTCTTTCTTTCTTTCTTTCTTTCTTTCTTTCTTTCTTTTTTTTTTTTTGGTTTTTTGAGAAAGGATTTCTCTGTGTAGTCCTGATTGCTGATTGTACTGGAACTCACTCTGTAAACCAGGCTGGCCTCGAACTCAGAAATCCCCCTGCCTCTGCCTCCCAAGTGCTGGGATTAATGGCGTGCACCATCAATTATTGATCATTATTGGTTATCAATTAGTATTGCTAATTATTGATTACCATTTATTGATTGTTGAATATTGATCGGCATTGATTATTGATTGCTATTCCATCACCGTCATCCCCCTGCCTCTTCCTCCGAGTGCTGGGATTAAAGGCATGTGCCACTACTGCCTGGCGGCTTTAATACTTTAAACTTATCATGTCTTCACATTCTTCCCTCTTCTCCAATCGCCTTTAAACCTGCTAATCTAAATTGCTACCATTTAGGAAAGCCCGCCCCCTCGCGGTCATCCTAAGTAAATACAGTAAAACGTGCTTCCATTTCTGTGATCTGCTTAAAGCCTTTCCTTCCTTCTTTTCCTTCCCCCCTCTCCTCTCTCTCTTTTCTCTCTTTTCTCCTCATCTTCTTCAATTTATTTATTTTCCTGTGTGAAAATGTTTTGCCCGAATGCATGCATGCATGTGCCTAGTGTCCACGGAGGTCAGAATAGTGGCCAGTTTCCTAGCTAAGGGCTAAGCCAGAACTCTAGTGTCTGTCCTAAGCTTTTAAGTGGAAACTCCTGAGTTTTGGAGACCAGACAAGTTAACAATATAAAATATCTATTATAAGATGATGTTATTAACAAACTTTCCAAAGTACCAACACAGTTAACATTGCTTATATACCACCCCACTTTAATGCATTTGTGCACAGGAGTCATCGTAAACACAGAGACCTTCCCTATAGAAAAGTCACAAGATTTGGAGTCCTGGGATGTAGGCCTTCATCTCCACAATCACTGCATGGGTTTATCCAGCCACTTCCAAAGAGCAAGGGTTACAAAGCATTGCTCTTAGGACTTGTCTGAGACCCTGCAATGCTGATGTATATTCTGAATTTACAAGAAGTGACTCAGGCTGGAGAGATGGCTCAGCAGGTAAGAACACCAACTGCTCTTTCAGAAGTCCTGAGTTCAATTCCCAGGAACCAGCAACCACATGGTAGCTCACAACCATCTGTAATGGAGTCTGGTGCCCTCTTCTGGTGTGTCTGAAGAGAACAATTGTGGTGTACTCATATCAAATATATATATTATATGTATTATATATATTATACATTATTATATATTATATATTTTAAACCTTAAAAAAAATAAGTGACTCTAGCCTCTTAGGACCAGTCTGTGGCAGGCCCATCTTCCAGTATTCTGCAACACTATAGTATTCCATTGAATATTGATGAAAATGCTGGTCTGTGGCACAAGTAAATTTGGTAAGTATTTTTACATCCTCTCATTGCATTGAAACAATCATCTCTCATTGAAACAACCCATTGAGAGAATTTCTTATGTTACCCTCAAGCTGAGTCTGAGAGCAACAGCATAGCTCACCTAAAGTCAGAAACTACTGGAGTCAGGGCAGAGCCAATAGTTAGGGTGACTGTGGGAAATTTTTGTTCAAACTCATATTCTGTTGAGGGAAGGGCTCTAAAATTCACTGTGTGGCTGTGAATTTAGTGTGTTTGGTGGGAGGATGCAGCGGTGTACATGTGATGGCCAGAGGGCAAGCTGCAGATGTCAGTTCCCCTTCTACCCTGTGGAACCTGGGAATTGGTGAAACCCAGGTCATCAAGTTTGGCAACAGATGCTTCATTTATCTCTCACCAGACCTTAGTTTTTGAAATATTTATTTTTCCATCCTCAAGTAGAATTTTACTGTATTATCATATAAAATCTATTTTCAAAAATAAACCTTTGAGCTGGACAGTGGTGGCTCAACCCTTTAATCCCAGCACTTGGGAGGCAGAGACAGTCAGATTTCTGAGTTCAAGTCCAGCCTGGTCTACAGAGTGAGTTCCAGGACAGCCAGGGCTATACAGAGAAACCCTGTCTCGAAAAACCAAAAAAAAAAAAAAAAAATTTATCTTTTCTTGAACCTCTCTTTCTTCATCCCTTATGACCATTTTTCTTACTGAAGTGTCAGAACACTGAGACTAATACCTGATGTGATCTGGCAGGTACACGCTGGAACAAAAACCAGAGCCCAGTTCTGCCAATACTCTTGTTCTTTCCATTTTGAGTCTGGGAAGAAAATGTTATTTTAGAAAGAAGTATGTGGTACTCTGGCACATCTTCACCTGCATCCCACAGGTTGGGTCAAGGGATATTTGTATAAACAATGCCCATTTCTGAAGGAGTTGATGTGAGTGTGAAATAAAGTAAGAAATAACTGTATCTGTCTTGGTACCTGATTCATAGCAGTTTATTCAATCGATGATGATTAAGTCTTGACTGGAGGGGTCTATGAAACACAATGGAGATGAAATATGAAAGAAAGACACCAAGTTCTGAAATTACAGCCTTAGGAAACCACTGTTGGTCACCCCAGAGCTAGAACAGCCTGTCTGGATTGAGGCTCAGCCCAGTGGACTTGATGGAGGGGCAAGACTGTTCTATGTAGAGAAAGGGGGTAGAAAATTCTAGGCAAAGCTGAGCAAAGGCTCCAAGTAGTGAATATGTGGCCATCACTACAGGGCATATTCTAGAGACACACTGCCTGGTTTGGGATCACAACTCTACTGCTTTACATCTGAAATCTTATGCAGTTCTTTGTTCCTCCACTTTCTCAACAGAAAAAAAAATAGTACGACAATAGTAGTTACTCTTAGAGTTGTTGTAAGGCTTAATTGACACATCCAAAACACCAGAGCTTACAATCATAGCTGATGAGAGAAAAGACATGAAATAATGCTGCTGTGAACACAGCAGTAAACACTGCTGACCATGAAGGTAGAGAAGGATGGGTGTATAGCAACTACATTTGGCAGTCATGGTGTCCTTAACTGCAAAACAAACCATCTAAGTTGAGTGACAGATCCTGGTGTTGAGTAGGCAGTCACCCACTTCCTGGATGAATAAGCAGCTAAGACAAACTTGGGAGCATAGGACAAAATGGCGGTGGCAGGGGCATAGGGCACATGGCAAAGTCTGCCTCATCCCTTGGTTTCCTTCCATATCTAGCATCCTGTCCCAAAAGTTTTCTTTTTTCATTTATCCTATTTTACCTTCTACATGAAGCTTTAAGACAGAATTTGGGGCAAGATTAACTGTTTCATGCCATTTATGGGTCCTTTTCTCTTTCTTTCTCTTTTTATAGGAAAGAACAACTGGAAGCAGCAGCCAGGTACATTGTTTTTATTATGAATACCTTCCCCATTTCACCATTGTTTTTCGGGGAGGATTCAGTCCTGCATGGTGGAAAGCTGCTAGGTAGCCATATTGGTCACAAGTTAGTCTTTGGGGCTCACTCTGTTGCTGACCTTCAATTCCTCTGTCATTTTCATGTGAATTTAGTCAAGGACAACTTTATATGAATAATAGAAACAGCTATGATGTACTGAATGTCTGTCTCCTCAGAGCTAAGCTCCATAAAGGTTATCACAGATGATCTGCACAGTCACCATGTAAGAGAAGTCCTAGTATCCTCCTTTGTGTATAAGGAGACCAAGGCTCAGAATGGTTCCTCTACTCCTTCTGAATTCTCATAGGAATTAAGTAGTAAAACGAAAAATCAAAGTCAGACCTGAATGTTAAAAGAATGTTTACCATTGCACATTTTTCTGTTTGTTCATTGGGCTCCTAGATGGCATTTCTGAAAGCAAATCCTGACTGCAATTCATGATCCCCATACACCTGAGGCTTTTCAATAAATCGTCAACACTGCACACTGCTGCAGAGGCAAGAGGAGGTTCAGGCTTGTGTATGACTACTTTTCTCAGCTTCCTATCCTGATGTCAAAGGTGCCCAAGGTCTGGACCCTATTCTAGTTTATAAAGCAAGGTGGATGATTCACTTTGACAAAATAGTGTGAGGTGATAAGAGGTGACAACATACAGCTAAGAGCAGTATTGATTTAAACTTATGAAGGGTTTTCTGGAAGTTTCCATGTAGCATTGTTGGATTAGAGCTGATACACACACACACACACACACACACACACACACACACACACAAATACACACACACACACAATTTTCTGAAGTGGACTATAGTTGCAAGTAACTGAAACCATGGATAAGTGTACTAAATATTACTCCAAATATGCCTTAAAATGTCTGATTCTGGTTCAATTGGTAACCAAACTAAACTCTGCTCCTCTGCAAGAGCAGCAAGCGCTCTTAACAACTGTGCCTTCTCTTTAGCCCCAGCTTATTCTGAAAGTAGAACTTAATAGATTTCTTGCCCTTTTCCCCTAAATAACAAATAAAACAACTCAAGTGTTAGACACTCCACAGGTTACCTCACCAAGTAATACTAAGATTGTCTAAGTGAAATTGCCCTTTACTGGTTAACTGATTGCTAATTCTAATGGCTAATTTAGATGGCTGTTTTCTGCAGGTACCCTTGCATGCCAGCAGAGGGCATCGGATCCATTTGTCATGAGCCACCATGTCTTTGCTGAAACTTGAACCCTGGTTTTCTGAGCCATCTCACCACTATCTGTTTACTGGTTAACTGTCCAAAAAGCAAGGACTTAAAAATTGGATCAACTACCTAATCAAAAAATAATTGAACAAGTGACATGGCAAGACCACAATTTTGTGAGGAAGGAATGGGTTGAAGAGTGCTTTCTACATGACCCTGAATCATTTAGGTTTGGCCTCCTCTGGAATGTTCCACTATTTTTATGTTATGTATCCTTGACAACCCCTCACCCCCACCCCCTTCTCACTCCCCTGGTTTATGGTTTTCTCTTTTTAAAAAGCCCCTCAGCTTGCTGGTCTTTTGTCAAACTCTACTCCTGCGAGAGTGAGCTGTTTGACCGTTGGTTGCCAACTCTCCTCCCTAATAAACCTCTGCTGATTGCATTCAGTTATGGTGTCTTGTGAGTTTGTGGGTGGCCATTACTTCCTGAGACTAGAGTAAGGGTCTCCCAAGTTTGGGGGTCTTCATTCCTAAAAATAATCTCTGTTATTCATGTTTTATTTCTCAAAATAGAATGCATGTTCCTAACCACAAAAGAACAAATGGCTGTGATAATGTTGACCATACAACCTATATTCTGTATCATTTGACATAAAGTAACAACAACAAAAAAACCAAACGTGATTGGGAGAAAAATGTGCTGTAACTTGGCACAGGACTTTGTGGTTTTGACTTTTGGAAGCTATATAACTTTCTGGTTCAGGGTGGGGCTGAGGCTGGGGTATTGCAGCTAAGCTTCTGAGTATAATTTTGTGGCTCTGATTTATCAGTAGTGACTTGATTACAATAAATTCTTATCATTTCCCTTGTCCTGTGGTTGAGTTGTGATGGATCTCAATGGACCCTGTGATGTAAAGGCAGTATGTAACCACTGTCCAGTATGAATAGTTCATAATGATGAAGAGTACAGAGGTGTGCAAAGGCTTCATTATACTAAACATGTCCATTAGGACTCTGTGGGTGTGTCCTGAGTCACAGAAAGTGTATTTAAGACTCAAGGGTGTGTCCTGAGACACAGGGGGATGTGTGTAAAACTCAGTTAACGTGTCCTGAGTCACAGGGTGCATGTTTAGCACTCAGAAGGTGAGTCCAGAGTCATAGGGGCCATGCTTAAGACTCAGGGGCATGTCCAGAGTCACAGAAGGTATGTTTAAGATTGAGGGGGCATGTCCTGAGTCACAGTGTGTATGCTTAAAACTCAGGGGGTGTGTCCTGATACACAGGGGGTGTGCTTAAGTCTCAGGAGGTGTGTTCTGAGTCACAGTGGGACAAGCTTAAGAATCAGGGAGCTTGTCCAGAGTCACAGAGAGTTTGCTTAAGACTCAGGGGAGTGGGTCCTGTGACACAGGAAGCTTGTTTAGAACTCTGTCCAGAGTCACAGGGGGTGTGTTTAAGACTCAGGAAGAATGTCCTGAGTAACTGGAGGAATGTCCTGAGTCACAGGGAACATGTTCAGGGCATGATTAAGACTCAGGAGGCATGTCCTGTGTCACTGGAGTCATGTCCTCTGTCACAGGGGGCGTGCTTAGACTCTAGCATGTATTCTTTCATGAGAATGAAGACTAGAGAATTGTGCAAAGGCTTGACCATATTAAATACACTCACAGGGTTTCTGTCTTAGTGTTTCCATTGCTATGAAGAGAAATCATGAACAAGGCAACTCCTATAAAAGCAACAGTTTAATTGGGACTGGCTTACAGTTTCAGAGATTTAGTTCTTTTTCATCATAGCAGGAAGCAAGGCAGGTATGCAAGAAAACATGATGCTTGGGAAGAAGCTGAGAGTTCTGCATCTTGATCCAAAGGCAGCCAGGAAGAGACTGTCTGCCAGGGAGCTAGTAGGAGGGACCATTGTGGGCTGGGTCAAACTTCAAAGGCCAACCCCACAGTGATGCACTTCCTCCAACAAGGCCACATCTCATAATAACTTCCTCCCACTCCCTTAGACAAGCATATTTATACTACCACATTCCACTGCCAGGCCCACATATGATTGTGCAAACACATGATTATATAGGGACCATATTTAAAAATAGCATAATATAAAATATGAGAGGTTCAAATTAAAAGGTTCCATCATCTATACCAGTCTCATAAATGTTAAAAGTCCAAAGTTCAAAGTCTCTTCTGAGGCCATTCCAATCATGTAACTACAATCCCCTATACTTTCAAAAATAAAGCACATAATATCCATCCAAATTCACAGGATATAGGTCACCATTCCTAATCACCATTATGAGGAAATACTGGGCCAAAGAAGACAAAAGCCAGCAAGGCAATCTCCAAACTCTGCATCTCCATGTCTGATGAAAATGTGTTCTTCAGATCTCCAACTCCTTTCTGCTCTGCTCACTGCAGCACAATTCGTTCTCTTTGGCTGATTATATTTTCTGAAAGTAGGTTTTCTGAGAAAGTATCCCACAGTTCTGTAACCTAAAACTCTTGGGGTCTGCAAAATAACTTCAAAATTACAGCTTCTTGTTTCAGTATCTGGGAATCCACAGATGATCTTCTGTGCTCCTCAAAAGAAGCTGGGTCTCGTCTCCAGTTCTTCCCTCTATCGTACACTAGGTTCTGCTTGACTCCACTCAACTCCTGCTGCTGTTCTTTCTGCTCATCCCACAGGACTTACATCTTCAACATGCTGGGTTCTTCTGTGACAGTCTTCACTATGTTCCTCTCATGCTCTCTTCATGGTGCCAATCCTTATCTGTACTGCATGAAACATTCATGCCTTAAAACCAGTGCCACCTGGGTGAGTCTTACACAGGACTGAGTCAAGCTGCACCACAAGGGACAACCTTGCCTACCTCTGGAATACAACTTCTTTCTCCTCTCAGAAAATACTTACCAGAAGATGTCACCTCAGTGATTCTGGTTTCTTCTTCATCCCCACTATTTTTTTAACTACAGCCAACCAGCTTCAGTTGTCTCAGTTGTCCCTTCTGTTTTTGCCTCTTAAAGCAGAGCCACATGGACAAACCAGCTGAGTTCCTCTGCCTCCTGGGGTCCAAACATGGCCCATTCTATTGCTTCATCACCAGCTTTCTATTTTTCAACAACTTCACTGCCTAAGCTCAGCTGTCCTTGAACTTGCTCTGTAGATGAACCTTGAACTCAGATCTGCATGGCTCTGTCTTCTGTATGTTGAGTAATACGTGTGTAATACTTTGCCCATAACAAAGCTTTTCATTACCTAAAACTTGTTCTGTACTAGGGTGACTTGAATCAGAGATCTGCTTGATGTTCATCTCCTGGGATTTAAGGTGTGTACCACCATTCCTGGACCTAAGTATATCCTATATCCTTTTAGACTTTAAATTAAAAACCCAGTATAGTAATCATAATCCATCAATTGTCAATTTGACACATACTTGTATTTCCTTATGTCCACATAAAAACAATAAACCAGTTAATAATAATGCATAACATTATACAGTTCTCATCCACACAATTTCACATCCATATGTGTAGGTGGATGGAATCTTGCCATAATATCACCATTTCTTTCATACCATTGTGTATCTTTGATCACAGGATTTAGCTTCATTCAACTTCCTGGTGAGATTTTCTCTTTGAAGATAACATTTCATATTTTTCCTTTCTAAGATTACTAAGCATGATCAAAACAATCACCATGAGAGTAAACACAGGCCAAAGGCTATGATTGGCTTTCCTGAGACTTCCTTTGTCAATGCAATTAACAAAATAAACCTCTTTATTTTCAGATGAGAGCAAAAGACAACAACATTCTTCAGCAAAGCATTAAAAAACTATATACAAAGTTCAAACCACCATGAAGTTCCACTTAGTGCATGTACAAATCAAAAGTCTAAAAATTCACATTGCTTCCAACAAAAGCATGGTCAGGCCTACCAATAAGAATACTTAAGTCTGGGGTACCAACTTCTTTCTCAGATAGAATATCTATTGCTAAGAAGAGACATTGTGACCAAGACAACTGTTTTAAAGGCAAATATTTAATTGGGTCTGTCTTACACTTTCAAGTATTTAGTTCATGACCAACATAGCAGGAAGAATGTCAGCATGCAGGCAGCCATGATGCTGGAGAAGGAGCTGAGAGTTCTGCATTTTAATGAGAGGGCAGTCAGGAAGAGACTATCTTCCAGCTGAGTGTTTGGAGAGTCTGTTTTTTACTGGCCAGAGCTCCAAAGACCACCACCATAGGAGTTCACTTCCTTCAAAACAGTAACATCTACTCTCACAAGGCCAAACACACTAACATTGTCACTTCTTAGGGACAAGCATATTCAAATCACCACAGTTCATTCTTACTATACATTATTTCATGCATTTAAATACGATTAGGACATGCAGATGCTTTACCACTGATTACTTTCAGAAGGTTTCTTTCTAGTATGTGTTGACTTTTATATTCAGAGAATACTGTGGCAAGTAAAGGACTTTCCAACTTGAGGACATTCACAAGATTTCTGTCCAATTTGTGGTCTTTTATGTCTTTGGAGACTACAGTGATAGGCACAGGCTTCTCCACCTTTGTCACATTCATAAGGTTTCTCTAAAAACAGTGTTACTTGAAGTATTTGGAGAGAACATTGTCATACAAAGACTTTTCCACATTCATGGCATTCATTCAATTTCTCTGCAGTTTGTGTTCTTTTATGTATCAGGCGATACATGTGATGCATGTGATGCAAGGGTTTAACACCTTGATGACACTGAGTCACTCTCTTGAATGTGTTCCATTATGCATCGCAGATAAAAGTGAATTGTCAGTTTTTCCACAGTGATTACATTAATGAGGCTTCTCTCCAGTGTGATTAATTTGTGTATGTGTAAAGATCTATGACATGCAAAGGCTTTACCACATTGTGAGTATTCAAGCAGTTTTCTCTCTGGTATGTGATCTCTCCTGTCACTGCAGATGACTGTGACTTGCAAATGCTTTACAACACTGATTACATTCATGAGGTTCCCCTCCTGTTCCTGTTCTTTTATAATAATAGAGATGCTAAAGTTGTGAAAAGTCTTTACCACGTGGATCACATTCATGTGGTTTCTTCCAATATGGGATCTTTTATGTTTTTCAGACTAGTGGGACATGCAAATGCTTTAGCACAATGAATACATTCATAATTCTGTCCAATATGGGTTCTTTTATGTTTTGTTGTGTAAAGCCTTTACCACATTGATTACAGTCATAATGTTTATCTCCAATGTGTGTTCTTTTATGTTTTTGGAGACTACTGTCACATGAAAAGGTGTTACCACACTGACCACATTCATAAGGTCTCTGTCTGGTATGTGTTCTTTTATGATATTAAAGATGACTCGATATTGCCACATTGATTGCATTCATAAGGTTTCTCTCCAGTATGTGTTCTTTTATGGATTTGGAGATTACTGTGATCTGAAAAGGCTTTACCACATTGATTACATTCATAAGGTTTCTCTTCAGTATGTGTTCTGTTATGGATTTTGAGGGAATTTGTTGTGTAAAGCCTTTACCACATTGATTGCATTCATAAGGTTTCTCTCCAGTATGTGTTCTTTTATGGATTTGGAGGGAACTTTGTTGTGTAAAGCCTTTACCACATTGATTACATTCATAAGGTTTCTCTCCAGTATGTGTTCTTTCATGGATTTGGAGACAAATGTGAAATGAAAAGGTTTTACCACATTGATTGAATTCATAAGGTTTCTCTCCAGTATGTGTTATTTTATGTCTTTGGAGATGATTGTGACTTGAAAATGCTTTACCACTTTGGTTACATTCATATGGTTTATCTCCTGTATAACTTCTTTCATGTCTGCAACAGGAATGGGCAAATGTGAAAGGTTTACCAGATTCATTAGCCTGATCAATCATTTTAGAATATGAATAAATTTTACAGTTCGTCTAATAATAAAAAACACTCAAATCTTAAGGTTTTATTGCTTTGATGTTCATGGATGTACTTTCTCACTGCAGGTTGCTTTACCTCTTTGAAAATTCTTGTGATGATGGGAACATTTATTACATGGCTCACATTTATAACATCATTTTTCTATATAAGATTTCTTTATGTTGTTTTAACATGTCATAAGAAATATGGGACAACTCAGAGCATTAAAACACTGATTGCATTCTTAGTTTTTCCTGTAGTGTGCATCACACAACAGTAGCACTGTGAACCAAGGTTTAACAAAAGAATTTACATATTTCTAGTACCCACAGAGATTTTCTGCAGTGTGACTTTGGGGATATTCCCAGTAAAGTCAGGTAACCAATTAATTGCAAACATTTATCATATTCAGAAAGTCTACCAAAGGCAGAATATTACATATCATCTCATTGTTCTGTACTAGATAGGGGTACCTTGTTTCTTTTAGTATCTCTATGCTCACAGGGTTTCATTCATTCTGACAACTGATACACCCATTAAAAAGGAAGAACAAATGAAAGTTTTCCACATTGAATTCACACACATTGACTTTTTGTTCACTGCAGACATGATTAATGTTTCTCCTGGACAACTTTCTTGACCTCGTCATAAACTAAAAAGTTTCACTACAAGAATATGAGTATCACCAACTTTATCATGGAGTATTTGCTTATTAGAAGGTTATGGATACATGTTTCTCACTATTCATAGTGCAACATCTAAATGTTATGAGACTATACAAATTGGTAGTTCCACAACATAGTTCTAATGGAGATACAAACCAAATAAAGGAATCACTTAAGGCAGTGTTTCCTTCTATTCTTTCTTATGGAATTGCCTTGGAAACAGCAATCAGATAACTGATATTAAGGAACATAGTTTTGGGGGTATATTATAATCATAGCTACAATAAAAGGACTGATATTTTACATACTTGCTTTTTTTGAAGCTTCCAGATCATAGTAAAATTTCCTCACAGGTGTATTTGTATTAGCTTAAATATTAAAATTACCTTTCATGACTTCTAGAAGTTTGATGTAGTTGTTCTTCAGTATGATGGTCTTCCAAATTATAGCCTGAAACCAAGTTACCAGAAAATAAATGATATGGTATTGGAATTAGGCAAAATTCAAGTTACACTGAATTTTCACAGCAATGAACCTGATTTATTCAACTCAATATTACTTGTTCTCTATTGAAATAAGAAACAATCATCAATAACTCAGAAACATTTCTTTTGTATTGAAAAGCAAAAGAAAATTCACAGTCTTACCAATAGCAGTGAGGTTCCAGTAGGTCTCAAGCATCACATCTTTGTAGAGTTTCTTCTGGGAAGAATCCAGCAAATTCCACTCTTCCTCAGTGAAGTTCACATGCACATCATCGAAACTCACTGTTTCCTAAAATATCACATACATGTGTACAACACAAAGCCTGATACAGACATTACTGCAAAGTAAAGGTATGCTTCCTAGACAATATAATCTTATAATTCACATGATTCCTCCACTTATTTGCTGACACACAAATTATAATTACCATGTCAGTTTAGAAGAAACTTGAAACATTGACACTTGAACCCTTGACACAGGGTTCACCTGTATCACTCCTGAACCCTTTGAATAGGATATAGCCTTGCAACACAAATGGCAATTGATAGCGATATGCAGGGAGAAACAGATCAACTATACTGAGCACACATCTGAAAAGCTGTATGAACAATTACTAACTACAAATGTGATGGGCAAGCTGTGTGTTTTTGTTCATGTCTTTAATCACAGAGGTACAGGCAGGTGTATGTCATTGAGCTGAACGCCAGCTTGGTCTATGCAATGAGTTTCAGAACAGCAAAAGTTACATGTTAAGAACTTCACTCTGCTACAAAAATAAAGCAGAAAACAAAAATGATAGAATGAACTCACAGTTCTTTACTGAAGTTACTGCAAAGAATTATACATTCACTGCAGTTCTGTATTCATCTTGCATAAACATAAAGTGATCCAGTTTAAACAGCAACATTAATTAAATTTTACTAAAACGAAATGCGTTTTAACAGTTAAAAATGAACAGATGAAAATATTAGTAATGCATATGTTTTTGTTTTTGGGGTTTTTTTGTTTTGTTTTGTTTTGATGTTTTCCAAGACAGGGTTTCTCTGTGTAGCCCTGGCTGTCCCAAAACTCACTTTTTAGACCAGGCTGGCCTCAAACTCAGAAATCCACATGCCTCCACCTCTTAAGTGCGGAGATTAAAGTCGTCCACCACCACTGCCTGTCAACAATGACACATCTTAACAGGCAACCTTTCAACCCTTCAGCTGGGATTCCTGAGGGTTTCAGGGTTCCAGTCCATGCACCAAGATATTGTGCCCAAGTCACTGGCACCCCAGAGACCACCAAGAACTTATTGCAATGCAAATACACAAAGGTCTATACTATGAGCTCGGTAACAAGAATTCACACCAGTCAATCTCACATCAGGTCCAAACTGAGAGACCAAGTCTAAGGGTGCTGAGTATTTATTGCAGCTACAGCAAGCTTCGGGCATTAACATACAGGTCAGCAACTTACTTTTTAAGAAATTGTATATCTGGCATAATTGGCAATAAAAAAACCAGGGGATAAAACCATATGACAACTATGATGGGTAGGCTAACCTTTTTTTCCTCTTTAAGATTTATTAATTTATATATAGCTAAACCTTGCTGTTGTACCTTGACTGGCTGTTGATAAGAGGGTTTTGTCATAGGATGTCTTCTCAAATGGACTTTGTGCAATCTCAAAAACAGAGTTGTTTGGACTTCATAATCTCATCTTTTTGACTAAGCCCCTTATTAACAAAAGATACTACTGTTTACCTGCAAGCCATGCCTGAGAGTAAAACAAGTACGTTATCCAAAGACGTACTTCATTGTCTGTTACTGCAAACCATAATATCAATTGCCCTTACAACTGGCACAGAATACAAGTGGCCCTCACCATTGGAAAAGAATACTAGTGGAAATTACCTCTCCCCTTTTGCCTCCTAAAGATACTGCAGACAATCCCCACTTGCCCTTCCTTTCCTGCCTCATCCCTTTATCATAGCCCCCACTTGGGCAGTTAGTTCCTGTTAACCAACATGTCATGCCTAAAAGGACACATAATAACTTTTCCATAGATCTACCACAATATTTGTTATCCCAAATTCAATTTTCACAGTTGCCTCTAGTACTGTACTAAACACCAGAAGTAGCCTAACCTCACTGATGACAAAGTCTTCTTGTAGATTACTAAGATCATCTCTTCCTGCCCACCTCTTCTCCCTCCCAGCTTTCAATATTAGCAAGCATTCCCTCTAGAACATAACAAACAAACAGGTCAGTAAAAGAGGCAAAACACTCAGCCAAGGCTCTCTGCAAATCCACACATTAAACAGTAACCCAGGAACAAAACTCCCACCCAAACAAGACAAATCCAAAAATAAGTACCTAAATCAATAATCACTTCAAACCCAGAGGCCTAGACACCAACATTGAAATATAATAAATAACAACCAGGAAAGTAAGTCACCAAGAAATCCAAGCTGTCCTATCACTGCAGGTCCTGAGAAATTAAATCATGCAACAGATAAGGTACAAAAGATGTTGTTTGGGGGAAGGGATAGAGATGCACAAGAGGAACTGCAGACAGGCAGACAGACAGGGAGCAGAGAGACAGACCTGAGAGTAGAGAAAGAGAATAGAGGGGCATATGCAGAGAACAGAGACAGGGAACAGAGAGAGCTGTGTAGCTGGTGGTCCATGTATATAAAGTACACCTGACAACAGCAGCAGGTGATGGAGGCAGAAAATGACTTAAGCAGTTGCTAAGTCCCTGAGAGCAGAGCATTGAAATTGCCTGGGCACTGACCACTACAGAGACAAGGTGTGGACAGGAAAGGAAGAGAGAGTCTCAGACATTAAAGATGAATAAAACAAAATGGATACATCAGTCAAAAAATGTGGATACTAAAAGTTTTCTTGCCCTAAACAACCCGGAATTCTGCAACATATGAGAAGGAAAAAATTACAGATGACTGGAATAAAAAAAGGTGACTATCAACCCAAAGGTCTAGAAAAGAGTTTCAATGAAATCATAAAGGAAACTTTTCCTAAACCAAAGAAGATACCTGTTAATGTACAAGAAGCATACAAAAAACCCAATGGATTGGAAAAAAAGTCCCTTTACCACATAATAAAGAAAAAGAAACACTAAACGTAAAAAATAAAGCAACATAAAAAACTGAAACAGAAAAAAATTAACAAAAATTAAACAAAGCAAGAACAAGTAATGGATGAAAGCAGATGTTAGATCCATGCCTGTCTTCATTAAAAACAGGTTTTGTTTGTTTGTTTGTTTGTTTGTTTGTTTTTGAGACAGGGTTTCTCTGTGTAGCCCTGGCTGTCCTGGAACTCACTCTGTAGACCAGGCTGGGTTCAAACTCAGAAATCTGCATGCCTTTGCCACCCAAGTGCTGGAATTAAAGGCGTGAACCACCACTGCACAGCTATGCTTGTCTTCCTAATGTATACTATAAAACTCAAAATGGTTTGGACATATGTGCTTCAGAGTCAGAGAAATCACTCATTTCTACAAAAAAGTAACTGGTCCAAATGTTTTGGGTAGATTCAGAATCAGCCATGACAGTGAAGTTACTCAGAGGTCACCTCCTGATCTAACACGTGAGGAGCATCACCAGGGATCTCACAGGTGGTCACATCTGGCTAACTGTTTCCATGCAGCCCCAGAGAGGACCCAACACATCAACTCCCACTGCTCACCTACCTGCCCCTACCCATTGTGGGCAGTGATCCTGTGCTCACCATGACTCGATTTCAGAGCTTCCCTGAGGTCTCCACACAGCACCCACAGCAGGATTCAGAGCAGGACACAGAGAGCCACTTAAGACTGCACAGGAACAGTGAACTTGCAGACTGGCATCCAGAACAATCCGCCTCCTTGTCTGATTGGCAGGTCTGCATGGAAGCATTGATTGGCCAGTGAGTCTTTCCACTCCTCAAGGTTAAAGTGTGCCTTTGAACATGAAAGACAGTATTCAAACAAAGAAACAAAAGGAGACAATTAACACACGTGAGCAGCAAGCAACAAAATAAAAACAGAGAGTCAAGTTCAGGCTCACTTATTTCTTGCCGAATTTTCATTAACATGACTTACCTTTCTCGATGCAGCAGATTCCAGTGGTGATCACCTTCATTTCACTTCTAAATTTTTGCCAGATCCTTCTTTCAGCAAGGTCCCTCACTGGGTCTCTCTTCTTCTCTCCAAATCCCAAGTCCTAAGTTCCTAGTCCTTAGTGCCTCCAAGTTCCAAGTTATTTCTTCCAAGTTCTCTTCCAAGTGCCTGATACCTAATGCCTAATTCCTATTTCAAGTTGTACTCCAAGTTGTACTCTCTGAAGTGTCTGATTCTCTGCCACCTTCCTCTGCCTTTTATGTGTCACTTCTAAGCCACGCCTCTAAGTCATGCCTTTAATCCTGCCCTTAGGTCTTGTCTCTAAATCTGATCTCTAATTCACACTCTTCAGTCACACACCTTTAATCTCACACACCTTTAATCTAACACACCTTTAATCTCACATACCCAAGGAAAGTCCTGGGTATCCAAAGCAAGATGTTATCAGAGTGTGCTCAGCTGTTTTAGGCTATCGTAATACAAGTCTCATGTCAGGGTATATGGCTCAAGATGGCTGCAAAGCTTTCTTTCTAACCCCATTATGAGGCATTTTTTATTCTCCCAGAAGAACTGCAACTTGGGTTTTCAACACTAAAAAGCATCAGTGTTGTAGTCATAGTGAAAATTCAGATTTTTTTTTTTTTTTTTTTTTTTTTTTTTTTTTTGGTTTTCGAGACAGGGTTTCTCTGTATAGGCCTGGCTGTCCTGGAACTCACTCTGTAGACCAGCCGGCCTCAAACTCAGAAATCCACCTGCCTCTGCCTCCCAAGTGCTGGGATTAAAGGTGTGCACCACCACCGCCCGGCTTGAAAATTCAGATTTTTAATCATTGAGCTTCCAACCTTCTTTGGGATTGTGTCACTTAGAGTTTTGCTTTTTTATGTTGAAGTCCTGCATTTTTCTGAAATCTCACCAAAATCATTGGGATTTA
This sequence comes from Arvicanthis niloticus, assembly GCF_011762505.2. NCBI lineage: Eukaryota > Metazoa > Chordata > Mammalia > Rodentia > Muridae > Arvicanthis > Arvicanthis niloticus. The sequence continues at coordinate 2,153,433 of NC_133431.1, forward strand.
GACCTCTGGGCTATTTGACTGGAGTCCCTAAATTAGCCCCCTACTCCCACACAGTTTATAATAGTCTCCCAAGCCATAGCCTGACTGCAACTTCTTTTGGTTTTGTTCCCTGAGACTGATAAACTCGCCCAGGAGCCTGTTTCCAAAGATACCCACCTATTTACTTAAATTTTGCTCAATTGTCTTATCCCTTTGTCGGAGAGAAAAAACGGGAATCATCTTGGTGCAGAAATACAGGAAAAGTTGAGTCCCCGACAGGTGGCCCAGATCCTTCCTGGTCACATGAGGATCAATTCCCCCACCCCTCTTTTTTTCTTAATGGAAAACATCAAATTTTGGACTTGATAAGTAACCTGTCCTTAGCTACTGCTTAATTCTGGGTCCAGGACCTCACTGGCTCTCTCTGCTGAGTCTCCAGAGTCTGCCAGAGTTAACCCTCATCAGAACAAAGACTAAGTCTTTGTTTTGGGGAACCTCTTATAAGATGTATTAAGGTTACCTCCCCTGCATAAACAGTCCTTCCTAGCACAGGATATCAATTGGGACCCCAATCTCAGTCTTGAGATCTCCAGCAAACTCTGGGAAGATGAGTACTACGGGATCCAAAATTGATACCTCTTGGATGTGTGCTGTGAAAATTATCCAAACTGGGGTCCTCTCAGAACTTGCCCTCCTAAACGCTGCCTGATCCTATTTTCATCTTTGGCTTGGTCCTAATGCACTGTAGATCATCAATCTACATGGCCACCAGGGGGCACTCTAGAATTTAATGTTCAGCGGGTTTTTGTTTTGTTAGTTTGTTAGTTTGCTTGAACTGTGCTCCTGCCCCTTCCTCTGTGCTCAATGGCTCGATTCTTTTTTTTTTTTTTTTTGGTTTTATCGAGAAAGGGTTTCTCTGTGTAGACCTGGCAGTCCTGGAACTCACTCTGTAGGCCAGGCTGGCCTCGAACTCAGAAATCCCCCTGCCTCTTCCTCCCTAGTGCTGGGATTAAAGGCATGTGCCATCAATTATTGATCATTATTAGCTATTGATTACAATTGATTATTGATTAGCATTGACTGTTGATTATAGATTGTTGAGTATCATGATGATCGACCACTTTTGGTTATTGACTAGTATTGGTTATTGGTCATTGATTAGTATCGATTATTGATTAGCATGATTATTGACTATTATTCCATCACCATCATGCCTCTGCCTCCCAAGTGCTGGGATTAAAGGTGTGCACCACCACTGCCTGGTGGCTCAATTCTTGTTGGCCAGGGTTACCACACCCATGAATCCTCTTTTATCTGGGGATTTGGACCTGGAGTCATCTGCATGACTGAACTACAGGAGTCATTGCCCCACCCCTTCCTTGATCCCAATCTACTTCTTTCTTCTGAGACACAGGCCAAGGCCCAGCCTCTGCCCACTTACCTTCCTCCTCTGTCTCTCTTCTCACTGTCCCTCCCTCTTCCTCACTGCTACAGGTTTCATTTGATAATTAACTGCCTCCTCTTTACTCATTATCTTCCTATCCTCTTCCCTCCTCATTGCTCACTCTGCCCTCTTCCTCTTCTACCACCTACAACCCACACCCTGGTCTCTTTCCACACATTGGCTTGCCCCACAAGAATTCTCTCCTGTGGCATCTCACATGCAGGCCTCTGATCTTCTCTGCTCACTGTCTTCCAGGTGGCAAGAGCTGAGGGGCCTGTTCGAATCCACATTCCTTTCTCCATGTAGGACCTCTCCCAGATTGAAAAATGGTTAGGTTCCTTCTCTGCCAAAACATCCACCTATATTAAAGAGTTCTGCTACCTTTGCCAGGCCTATAACCTAACTTGGCATGACCTATATGCCATACAAGCTTCTGCCCTGACTCCTGAGGAATGTGGATGGGTTCAGGCAGCCACCAGGCAGTATGCAGACCAGACCCATCTAGTGGACAATACAGCCCCTGGGGGCAATGTGGCAGTGCCCACGAGAGAACACAACAGGAATTACCAGCCAGATCAAAATGACAACCTCAAGGTTTGCTGCCTCCTTCAGGGTGTTGAATCAGTCCCAAAGAAATTTGTTGACTTTAATAAGCTCTGTGAAATCACACAAGCAGAGGAAAATCCAGTCATATTTCTAAATTGATTATGGGAGACTATGATCCGATGTACCTACCTGGACTTTGTCTCTTCCTCAGTGGAAGCCACAGTTCTTGTTACTCCTTTTATTTCTCAGCCATGGTCAGATATTCGAAAAAAGCTAAAATAGTCTGAGGGTGGTCTCCAACCTCCCATGCAGGAGTTGGTGAAAATGGATTTTAAACTCTTTAGCCCCTGGCTGAGTCTTCCCAACATGATGGGCTACAGCAGAAGGCCACGCCCCAAGCGCAAGCCTTAGCAGCCACCCTGAGGCCAACAGAGGGAACTAGGGAGGTCTGCATGCCCAATCCTTCTAGGGTCAAGCCTAAGTCAACGCTGCCAGGGATGTGTTTCAAGAGCAGCCGAGACGGACATTGGTATCTCAGCTGATCAACCCAAGGCAGCCCACCAAGTCATGCCCTGCCTGCTACTGGAAGTCAGAGTGCCCAGGTTTGGCTTGTCCTCTTTGCCCAGCCATGAAGGCCTAGCCCCATCCCAGTGTAACACAACAGGTAGCTGGTAAGTCCATCTCACTCCTGGTGCACTGTGGGACTACCTTCTCTGTTTTAACTCTCCATTCAGGTCCCATGATCCCATCACCAAATCTGTCATGGGGCGGGGTGGCAGGGTGTTGATGGAACCCCCTCATTTCCACCTAAGACCCTGCCATCCCCGTCTTCTTTTTTTTTTTTTTTTTTTTCGTTTTTCGAGACAGGGTTTCTCTATATAGCCCAGGCTGTCCTGAAACTCACTCTGTAGACCAGGCTGGCCTGAAACACAGAAATCCACCTGCCTCTGCCTCCCAAGTGCTGGGATTAAAGGTGTGTGCCATCAAATATTTATCATTATTGGTTATCAATTAGTGTTTCTAATTATTGATTACCATTTATTGATTATTGATTATTGGTCGGCATTGATTGTTGATTGTTATTCCATCAGCGTCATCCCCTTGCCTCTGCCTCCCGAGTGCTGGGATTAAAGGTATGCACCACCACCGCCGGCTAGTTTTTTTTTTGTTTTGTTTTGTTTTTTGTTTTTTTTTTTGTCTTTTGTCATCCAAACAACTAGACCCCACCATATATGAATAGCAGCCATGTTTGGGACCCCTAGCATCATCAACAATTGAACTCACCCAGGAGGACCACAAGATCACCCTGTTCCAGCCCATCATGATATACTCTATCCATTGCCTTTCTGACCTGGGTCATTCCTTTCTTTCCGTCTTTGGACCCTCGAGAGTCCACATTTACTGTTCTTGGAAAACTCCCAAATCACATTGGCCTCCAAACCTGCCCTCAGCCTGGCAACCTTCCTGCATGTCCCATCATCCTCTGATACCCCTTCTCATTTCTGCCTAGGGGCAGTAGAGACACTGTGCCTACCCCAGCCCAGTCTTCTAAAGCAACCTCTCACAGACCCCCTCCCCCCAACTCACCCTCTTTATGAACTCGAGCTCTCTCATAGACAATGATCATTGCCACTAAAACAGTTGAGGCAAACCACCTCCCTGTGGTGGCCTCTTCCCAAAAGGCTGAGTTAATTGCTTTAACCAGGGTACTGCAAATAGCCAAAAACCCAATGGGCTAACATGTGTGCCTTCTTAATAGTTTATACGCACTACTTTATTTTTTTTATTTTATATTTTATTTTTATTTTTTCATTTCTTAATTTATATTTATATTTACATTATATTTTATATTTTGTTTTACACTTATTTTATTTGTTTATTTTATATTTTAATTTTATTTTATTTTATTTTATTTTATTTTATTTTATTTTATTTTTTGGTTTTTCGAGACAGGGTTTCTCTGTGTAGCCCTGGCTGTCATGGAACTTACTCTGTAGACCAGGCTGGCCTCGAACTCAGAAATCTGCCTGCCTCTGCCTCCCAAGTGCTGGGATTAAAGGTATGCACCACCACCATCCGGCTATATTTTATTTTATAATTTATATTATTTTCTATTTTAATTTACTTTTATTTTTATATTTTACATTTTATATTTGATGTATTTTATATTTTATTTTATCTCTATTTTATATTTTTTTCTCACCACCAAGGACACACCCATTGTCAATTCTTCCCTTATAGCAAAAACTTTGAAGGCTCTCCAACTCCCAAAGGAGGTGGTCATAATTCACTGCCAAAGGCTCCAGACCTCTCCAGACCCAGTGGCTTTGGGTTATGCCAGAACTGACTCAGTCACCCCAGGTTTGGCTTCCAGCTCCTCTACATCGAAATGCACATCCTCTTTCTGACATATTCCTACAAACCTCAATACATCAATTGTAAGGGGGCATGAATTAGGTGACTCAATACACCAAATTTTCTACAATTTGGGAGAAAAATTGGAAAATGATGTTGTTGACTTGTGCTCTTAGTATTTCTGGAAAAATTGTTGTAGGAAAATAATGAGTTGTATGATAAAACTGAATGGCTGCAAATGCAAATAAACATTCTAAAGGTTTCTAAGTGTGCCCTTGAAGAGAATCTTCTCTCCTGTAGTCATAGAGCTCCAGTTGCAGGAAATCAGGCTGAAGCCATCACTTTACATTTTGCTGAATTACATGGAAAATTCAAGTCTCAGCCTCAGAGGGTGTCAGCAGTGAAAGAATGTTAAAGAAAGCAAGGGCATTAATTGGCAAAGACTGAGATCCTACAATGTGGGATGTGGATGTGTTGGTGGACCCTGTTGAAGCTGAGAACTTTGAATCTTCAGATTCTCAAGCTTTTACCTCACCTGAGGAAGTAGTACCCTCAGCCCCACCTAACCCATGCCTGTTTCACATGAGAAATTTAATCCCTTAGAGTCTGATAAACCAGCAGTGATTTTCTCTGAAGAAAATGTCAGACAAGACAATACTGATGTTCCTCAAGGCCCACCAATAGTTTTTATAACCAGACTCAAGGCAAAACAGGCCCCTACAGGGAGGTGGGGTGGGGGTAGAAAGTGTAGTCCATGAGGAAATGTGCTATTCTACTAAGGAGGTTAATGAGTTTGCTGATTCATTCAAGCAGAAGTCTGGGGAATATGTGTGGGATAATAGTGGAAGGCAGATAAAACTAGATCAGGCTGAGTTTATTGACCTGGGCCCTCTGAGTGAAGATTCTAGGTTTAATATGGAAGCTCACACACTTAAAAAAGAAAGAAAGAAAATGTGTCAGAAGTTTGTTTGAATGGTTGACTGAAACATTGATCAGAAGATGGCCTACTGAATAGGAGTTGGACACGCCTGATATGCCTTGGCTTAGTGTGGAGAAAGGGATTTTAAGGCTCAGGGAAATTGCAATGCTAGAGCAGATACGTTGTAGAAAACTTATTTCTCTACATTGAAAAAACCTGAAATATGCCCTTCTCAAATCCCATAAGGAAAAAACTGGTGAGAGGGGCACCAGCACATTTGAATTGTTTTCTTCTTGCCTTTTCCCTTGCACTAGATCTTAGGGTTGGAGATGCTGCCGTTCAATTACTTAATTGCAGTGCGCTTAATCGAGCCCTGAGGTAGCAAGGACCAGGTGGCAGCATTGAATCACTAGAGAAAATGCCCCGGCCTCGGGGATTCGATGAGACCCTAGGGAAGGTGGCAAAAGAATGATAGAACAAGAGACACAAGGAAGAAGCACAGGTCTGAAGGTCGGATCAAGGGCTTGAATTTTATTGTTCAGGCTGCAGTTATAAATGCAAGCAGGCAGGTGGGTCATCTGATAGTCAGGGTCCAGGGTCATCCCGTAATTGCAGACTTCTCTAAGCCCACAAGAATTCTTAGCCCAAATTACTTATCTAAATATTTCCTCACAAGCAAGAAGGCAATTAAGACATTTCTCGGCTCGAGTTGCTTATCTGATTAATATTTTCTCCCTGGCAGGAGCACAAGGAAGTAGTATACCTTAACTCGAGTTATTTACCTAATTGACATTTGCTCCCAGGCAGAAGGGAATCTCGGCTCCCGGCAAGACAAGGTGATCGTGGTCATCAGAATGGACAGCTTAGACAGAACGACGTTTATAATGACCTAGTCCATAATGGTCAGCACAGGAGAGGGGAAATAAATTTATTTATTTATTTATTTATTTATTATACACATATTTATTTATTATATATTTATTTATATATTTATTCTTTATTTATTTATTATTTATATGTATTTATTATTTATTTATTTATTTATTTATTTATTTATTTATTTATTTTTTTGGGTTTTTCGAGACAGGGTTTCTCTGTGTAGCCCTGGCTGTCCTGGAACTCACCCTGTAGACCAGGCTGGTCTTAAACTCAGAAATCCACCTGCCTCTGCCTAATTGCTGGGATTAAAGGTATGTGCCATGAATTATTGATCATTATTGGTTATCAATTAATATTGATAATTATTGATTACTGTTTATTGATTATTGATCAACATTGATTATTGATCATTATTCCATCACTGTGATCCCCCTGCCTCTGCCTCCTGAGTGCTGGGACTAAAGGCGTGCGCCACCACCACCCTGCCAGCAATTTATTTATTTATTTATTTATTTAATGTCTGCGTGTGCCCTGTCACTCTCTTCAGATGCACCAGAAGAGGGTATCAGATTCCATTACAGATGGTTGTGAGCCACCATGTGGTGTCTGGGAACTAAATTCAAGTTGATCCAGTCCACTGCTGCTGCTGTTCTCAGTGATCATCTCATGGCACCAGCATCTCCAATACACTGGGGTTTTCTGCTGCAACTCAGCTTCACCAATAGCCTCTCATAGGCTCTCTTCATGGTGCCAAGGCTCAGCTCCTTTGCATGACCCCTTCAGTCCTGGACCATCAACTGCAACTGAGGCTGCACCTTCACCAGTGGTCATCCCCCTGCCTCACATGGTCACTCACGGTCACAGAATTTCTGTGCTCTCAGAAAACACTTCCCAGAAGACTTCACTTCAGTGATGCTGGTCTCTTCTTAATCACCACTAATTTCTTAGCTCCAGCTAACCAGTATCAATTGTCCCTGTAATCCCTTCTATTCTGAGCCACATTGCCCAAGCTGCTGAGTTCTACTGCTTGCTGGGGCTGGAACATCCCCACACCCTTATTCTATTACCAGCCTTCTGTTTTCTGACTCCCTCTCTGGCTAAGCTTGGCTTTCCTGGAACTCACTCTGTAGCTTGACCTTGAACTCAGAGATCTGCAGGTGTTTCTCCCGAGCACTGGGACTAAAGGTGTGGTCCACCCAGGTTGGATTTAAGTAGTGGAATAATTGTAACCAGGAGCTCTCATTTAAAAAATCAGAAAATCCACAGATTAGGAGGTGAAATCTATAAAACTACAGAGAATCAACATTCAAAAAATACAAGTGCTTTGTAAGTCAGAAAGAAAGATACATGTAACTCATAAATTAGCAAAATAATTACTATTGATTATTTATTGGCATGCTCTTATCACTGGACCAACACAGAAGAGGAAACCAAGTAATGCACAAAATCTGTCAGGCTGAAATCAGAGGAAGGCAAAGGAAAACAGTGAGGCCTGTCACATGCCTCGGGGTGCAAACAGGCAAAGCCCACTGGCATTAGAGCTCAACTATAGAGCCATCCATCTGCAGCAGGATAGAAACTGAAGTGACTAGTTTCACTATTATTGTGTTGTAGTTAATCTGTGATTCCAAATCTAGCAGTGGGGAGGAGGAGAGATGGTCCAGTGATAAGAGCATGCCAATCAATAATAAGTAATCAATGCTAATTAGTGACCTTCAATCAGTGTTAATCAATAATCGATAACCAGTGCCAATCAATAATCAATGCTAATCAATGACCAATAATGATCAATAATTGATACCACATGCCTTTAATCCCAGCACTTGGGAGGCATAGGCAGAGGGACGACAATGAAGAAATAATGATCAATAAACAATACTAATCAATAATCAATAAACAATTCTAATCAGTAATCAATAACCAATACTAATAAATGACCCGTGAGTAAACCTAATCAGTAATCAAAAATCAATAATATAATAATCAACAATCAATAATCAATCTTAACCAATGACCAATAACGACTAGTTTCACTGTTATTGTGTTGTAGTTAATCCATGATTCTAAATCTAGTAGTGGGGAGCAGAAGAGATTATCCAGTGATAAGAGCATGCCAATCAATAATCAATACTAGTCAATGGCCTTCAATCAATACTAATCAATGATCAATAACCAATGTCAATCAATGATCAATACTAATCAATGACTAATAATGATCAATAATTGAGCACGGGAAAGTGCTCCACACTGGTCACACATTGGGTTCCAATAGGATGGGTCTGGATGGTTCATGGCCCCTCAAAAGCCAGGGGAAGGCTGGCTTAAACAGGGAGGGGGAAAAAGGGGAGGGGGTAACTTAATTAGCCACACCCCCGGGCAATTAGCCACGCCCCAGGCCTTTAGATTTAAATCTCTTGAAGTGGAGACCTGTTAGTCACGCCCTCCACCTGTGTGTCCTACGTGATTGAACTGGAAGGTAAAATGGAGTTTACAACAAATGTCAGGGTCCTGAGTTCTGGGGGCGTGGCCGAACACATGCTGTCTTGGGGTCCCACGCCAACCAAGAACCAGGATACCCTTTCATGATCTGACATTGATTATTGATTAGTATTCATTACGACTGTTGATTGGTATTGATTATTGGTTATGGATTAGTATTGCTTATCAATCATTGATCACTGTTGATCGATTGGTCATTGATTATTGATTAGTATTACTTATAAGTTATTAATTATCGTTAATTGATTATTTATTAGCATTGGTTATTGATCATTATCCCATCACCATCATACCCCTTGTCTTGCCTCCCAAGTGCTGTGATTCAGGAGATGTGTCATCAATTTTATCATTATTGGTTATTGATTAGTATTGACTATTGATTACTCATTAGCATTGCATGCTGCACAGGTGGGTAGGAGCTAAGCAATGATTTTTAAAAGCCTCAGTTCACTCGTAAAATAAAGACAGTACTCAAGGATGCCGATGTCATAGGGTTGTGATAGACAGTGGACATAAAATACCTAACATATGTGCTTAATAAGTGACTTTCTTCCCTCCCTTTCTTTTCTTATCTTTTCTCTTTTTTTTTCAGAAAGGGTTTACCTGTGTACCCCTGGCCGATCATTATTAATTTTTGATTAGGGCTGATTATTAATCATTGATTACCATTTATTGATTATTGATTAGCATTGATTATTGGTCATTATCCCATTACTGTCATTCCCCTGCCTGTGTCCTGGAACTCACTCCTTAAACCAGGCTGGCCTTGAACTCACAGAAGTCTGTCTCCCTATGTCTCCTGAATGCTGGAATTAGACGTACGTCACCACCACCTGGCAATAAACAATCATTTCTACATTATTTCTTGTTATATGAAGCTGATGCTTTGATTTTTAGAGACTTTGTCTCACAGATTTCTATGTCATATTTTACTCTCACTCGATCAAGACATTTTTATTTTTTTCTCTTTTCCCTCTAAACTCTTTTTTTCCTTTTCCACTTTTATTAGATATTTTCTTTATTTACATTTCAAATGTTATCCCCTTTCCCGATTTCTCCCCCAGAAATTCCCTATCCCCTCCCCTCCCCCTGCTCCTGTGAGAGTGTCCCCACCCACCCACTCCTGCCTCCCCACCCTCGAGGAGAGGCCCTTGGTCCATTTTTTCTTTTTAATTTTTGTTGAGTAAGAAAAAGACGTTTTATATATTGTTATAATCGTATTTTACCTTCCTTTATTTTTATAATCTGTTACCCTCAGATTTAATACTTTATATTTAATTATTTATTTATTTACTTATGTATTTTTTTTCGAGACAGGATTTCTCTGTGTAGCTCTGGCTGTCCTGAAACTCACTCTGTAGACCAGGCTGGCCTCGAACTCAGAAATCCTCCTGCCTCTGCCTCCCGAGTACTGGGATGGGCATCTTATTGGTTATCAATTAGTATTGATAAATAATTATTGATTATCATTTATTGATTATTGATTAGCATTGATTATCGATCGCTATTCCATTACTGTCATCCCCTTGCCTGTGTCTCCCGAGTGCTGGGATTAAAGGCGTGTGCCATCAATTATTTATCATTATTGGTTATCAATTAGTATTGATAGTTAATTATTGATCACCACTTATTATTGATTAGCATTGATTATTTATCATTATTCCATCATCATCCTCCCCCTGCCTGTGTCTCCTGAGTGCTGGGATCTGCACAGTCACCATGTAAGAGAAGTCCTAGTATCCTCCTTTGTGTATAAGGAGACCAAGGCTCATAATGGTTCCTCTACCCCTTCTAAATTCTCACAGGAATTAAGTAGCAAAACAAAAAATCAAAGTCAGACCTGAATGTTAAAAGAATGTTTACTGTTGTACATTTTTCTGTTTGTTCACTGGGCTCCTAGATGGCATTTCTGAAAGCAAATCCCGACTGCAATTCATGATCCCCATACACCTGAGGCTTTTCAATAAATCATAAACACTGCAGACTGCTGCAGAGGCAAGAAGAGGTTCAGGCTTGTGTATGACTACTTTTCTCAGCTTCCTATCCTGATGTCAAAGGTGCCCAAGTTCTGGACCCTATTCTAGTTTATAAAGCAAGATGGATGATTTATTTTGACAAAATAGTGTGAGGTGATAAGAGGTGACAACATACAGCTAAGAACAGTATTGATTTAAACTTATGGAGTGTTTTCTGGAAGTTTCCATGTAGCATTGTTGGATTAGATCTGATACACACACACATGCACACACACACACACACAAATACAGACACACATACACACACAAATACAGACACACATACACACACAAATACACACACATACACACACACACACACACACACACACAATTTTCTGAAGTGGACTATAGTTGCAAGTAACTGAAACCGTGGATAAGTGTACTAAATATTACTCCAAATATGCCTTAAAATTTCTGATTCTGGTTTAATTGGTAACCAAACTAATCTCTGCTCCTCTGCAAGAGCAGCAAGCACTCTCAACAATTGTGCCATCTCTTTAGCCCCAGCTTATTCTGAAAGTAGAACTTAATAGACCCCTTGCCCTTTTCCCCTAAATAACAAATAAAACAACTCAAGTGTTAGACACTCCAAAGGTTACCTCACCAAGTAATACTAAGATTTTCTAAGTGAAATTGCCCTTTACTGGTTAACTGACTACTAATCCTTTTTTTTTGCTTTTTGTTTTTGTTTTTTTTTCGAGACAAGGTTTCTCTGTGTAGATGATTGCTAATTCTAATGGCTAATTTAGATGGCTTTTTTCTGCAGGTACCCTTGCATGCCAGCAGAGGGCATCAGATCCATTTGTCATGAGCCACCATGTCTTTGCTGGGACTTGAACACTGGTTTTCTGAGCCATCTCACCACTATCTGTTTACCGGTTAACTGTCCAGAAAGCAAGGACTTAAAAATTGGATCAACTAGTTAATCAAAAAAGAGTTGAAGAAGTGACATGGCAAGACCACATTTTTGTGAGGAATGGGTTGCAGAGTGCTTTCTACATGATCCTGAATCATTTAGGTTTGGGCTCCTCTGGAATGTTCCACTATTTTTATGTTATGTATCCTTGACAACCCCTCACTCTCCCTTCTCAATCCCCTGGTTTATGGTTTTCAATTTTTTTTTTTTTTTTTTTTTTTGGTTTTTTGAGACAGGGTTTCTCTGTATAGCCTTGGCTGTCCTGGAACTCACTCGGTAGAACAGGCTGGCCTCAAACTCAGAAATCCACCTGCTTCTGCCTCCCAAGTGCTGGGATTAAAGGCGTGTGCCACCACCGCCCGGCTGGTTTTCACTTTTTAAAAAGCCCCCCAGCTTGCTGGTCTTTTGTCAAACTCTACTCCTGGGAGAGTGAGCTGTTTGACTGTTGGTTGCCAACTCTCCTCCCTAATAAACCTCTGCTGAATGCATCCAGGTATGGTGTCTTGTGAGTTTGTGGGTGGCTGTTACTTCCCGAGACTGGAGTAAGGGTCTCCCAAGTTTGGGGGTTTTCATTCCTAACAATAATTTCTGTTATTCATGTTTTATTTCTCAAAATATAATGCATGTTCCTAACTACAAAAGAACAAATGGCTGTGATAATGTTGACCATACAACCTACATTCTGTATCATTTGAAATAAAGTAATAACAACAAAAAAACAAACGTGATTGGGAGGAAAATGTAGCTGTAACTTGGCACAGGACTTTGTGGTTTTGACTTTTGGAAGCTATATAACTTTCTGGTTCAGGGTGGGGCTTAGGCTGGGGTATTGCAGCTAAGCTTCTGAGTATAATTTTGTGGCTCTAATTTATCAGTAGTGGCTTGATTACAATAAATTCTTGTCATTTTCCTTGTCCTGTGATTGAGTTGTGTTGGATCTCAGTGGACCCTGTGATGTAAAGGCTTTAGCACAGTATGTAACCACTGTCCAGTATGAATAGTTTCATAATGATGAAGACTACAGAGGTGTACAAAGGCTTCATTATAGTAAACATGTCCATTAGGACTCTGTGGGTGTGTCCTGAGTCACAGAAGGTGTGTTTAAGACTCCAGGGTGTGTCCTGAGACACAGGGGGATGTGTGTAAAACTCCGTGGGCATGTCCAGAGTAACATGGTGCATGTTTAGCACTCAGGATGCAAGTCCAGAGTCACAGGGGCCAAGCTTAAGACTCAGGGGCATATCCTGAGTCACAGAGGGTATGTTTAACATTGAGGAGGCAAGTCCTGAGACATAGTGGGTATGCTTAAAACTCAAGGGGTGTGTCCTGATACACAGGGGGTGTGCTTAAGACTCAGGAGGTGTGTTGTGAGTCACAGGGGGAATGTCCTGAGTCACAGGGGGCAAGCTTAAGAATCAGGGGTCGTGTCCAGAGTCACAGAGAGTTTGCTTAAGACTCAGGGGGCGTGTCCTGTGACACAGGGAGCCTGTTTAGAACTCTGTCCAGAGTCACAGGGGATGTGTTTAAGACTCAGGGAGAATGTCGTGAGTCACTGGAGGCATGTCCTGAGTAACAGGGAGCATGTTCAGGACTCTGGGGGCATATTTAAGACTCAGGAGGTGTGTCCTGTGTCACAGGGGGCGTGCTGAGACTCTAGCACATATTCATTCATGATAATGAAGACTAGAGAATTGTGCAAAGGCTTGACTGTATTAAATACACTCACAGGGTTTCTGTCTTAGTGTTTCCATTGCTATGAAGAGAAATCATGAACAAGGCAACTCCTATAAAAGCAACAGTTTAATTGGGACTGGCTTACAGTTTCAGAGATTTAGTTCTTTTTCATCATAGCAGGAAGCATGGCAGGCATGAAAGAAAACATGATGCTGGTGAAGAAGCTGCTAGTTCTGCTTCTTGATCCAAAGGCAGCCAGGAAGAGACTGTCTGCCAGGGAGCTAGTAGGAGGGCCCATTCAGCATGGGGTGGAACCTTGAAGACCACCCCCACATTGATGCACTTCCTCCAACAAGGCCACATCTCATAATAACTTCCTCCCACTCCCTGAGCCAAGCATATTTATACTACCACATTCAACTGCCTGGCCTTCATATGATTGTGCAAACACATGATTGTATGAAGACCATATTTAAAATAGTATAATACGAAATATGTGAGGTTCAAATTAAAAGTCCTCATCATGTATAGAAGTCTCATAAATGATAAAAGTCCAAAGTTCAAAGTCTCTTCTGAGATCATTCCAATTATGTAACTATTATCCCCTATACTTTCAAAAAAAATAACACATAATATCCATCCAAATTCACAGGATATAGGTCACTATTCCTAATCACCATTGTGAGGAAATACTGGGCTAAAAGAAGACCAAAAGCCAGCTAGGAAATCTCCAAACTCTGCATCTCCATGTCTGATGACAAAGAATTCTTCAGATCTCCAACTTTTTCCTGCTCTGCTCACTGCAGCACAAGTCTTTCTTTTTGGCTGATTTTATTTCCTGAAAGTAGTTTTCCTGAGAAGGTATCCCACAGCTCTGGATCCTAAAACTCTTGGGGTCTCCAAAGTAACTTCAAAATTACAGCTTCTTGTTCCAGTATCTGGGATCCACAGATGATCTTCTGTGCTCCTCAAAAGAAGCTGGGTCTCTCTCCAGCTCTTCCCTCTATAGCACACTAGGTTCTGCTTGACTCCACTCAACTGCTGCTGCTCTTCTTTCTGCTCATCCCATGGGACTGACAACTTCAATATGCTGGGTTCTTCTGTGACAAATCTTCAGTGTGTTCCTCTTATATGCTCCCTTCATGGTGCCAAACCTCAGCTGTGCTGCATGAAACATTCATACCTTAAAACCAGTGAATGAATTGGGTAGTCTTCCTTCTGTTTCTATTAGATGGAATAGCTTGAAGAGAATTGGAATTAGGTCTTCCTGGAAGGTCTGATAGAATTCTGCACTAACACCATCTGGCCCTGGACATTTTTTGGTGGGGAGGCTTTTAATGACTGCTTCTATTTCTCTAGGGGTTATGGGACTGTTTAGATGGTTTATCTGCTCCTGTTTTAATTTTTTAAAGAATTTATTTATTTATTTTGTGTAAGTACACTGTAGCTGTCTTCAGACACCCATATGAGGGCATCAGATCTCATTATTGATGGTTGTGAGCCACCATGTGGTTGCTGGGATTTGAACTCATGACTTCTGGAAGTCAGTGCTCTTAACCACTGAGACATCTCACCAGCCCTCCTGTTTTAATTTTGATACTTGGTATCTGTATAGAAAATTCTCTATTTCATCCAGATTTTACAATTTTGTTGAGTATAGGCCTTTGTAGTAGGATCTGATTTTTTTAATTTCCTCTGTTTCTGTTGTTATGTCTCCCTTTTCAGTCCTGATTTTATTAATTTGAATGCTGTCTCTGCGCCCTTTGGTTAGTCTGGCTAAGGGTTTGTCTATCTTGTTGATTTTCTCAAAGAACCAGCTCCCACTTTTGTTGATATTTTGTATAGTTCTTTCTGTTTCTACTTGGTTGATTTAGATTATTTTCTGCCGTCTACTCCTCTTGGGTGTATTAGCTTCTTTTTGTTCTAATGCTTTCAGGTGTGCTGTCAAGTTGTTAATGTATGCTCTTTCTAGTTTCATTTGTGGGCACTTAAGGCTATGAGTTTTCTTCTTTGTACTGCTTTCATGGAGTCCCACAAATTTTGATATGATGTGTCCTCATTTTCATTAAATTCTAAAAAGTTTTTAATTTCTTTCTTTATTCCTTCCTTGACCAAGTTATCATTGAATAGAGCATTGTTCAGTTTCCATGTGTGTGTGGGCTTTCCATTGCTTTGTCCACCTTAAAGATGAGTCTTAGTCCATGGTAGTCTGATAGGGTACAAGGGATTATTTCAATCTTTTTGTATCTGTTGAGGCCTGTTTTGTGACCAATTATATGGTCTGTTTTGGAGAAGGTACCATGAGGTGCTGAGAAGAAGGTATATTCTTTTGTTATAGGATGAAATGTTCTATAGATGTTAGTTAAGTCCAATTGGTTCATAACTTCTGTTAGTTTCATTGCATCTCTGTTTAGTTTTTGTTTCCATGATCTGTCCATTGCTGAGAGTGGGGTGTTGAAATCTCCCACTATTATTGTGTGAGGTGCAATGTTTGCTTTAAGCTTTAGTAGAGTTTATTTTATGTATGTGGGTGCCCTTGCATTTGGGGCATAGATGGTCAGAATTGCAAGTTCCTCTTGGTACATTTTTCCTTTGATGAATATGAAATGTCCTTCTTTATCTTTTTTTGATTACTTTTGGTTGAAAAACGATTTTATTTGATATTAGAATAGCTACTCCAGCTAGTTTCTTGGGGCCATTTGCTTGGAAGATTGTTTTCCATCCTTTTACTCTGAGGCAGTGTTTTTCTTTTTCACAGAGGTGCATTTCCAGTATGCAGCAAAATTCTGGATCATGTTTATGTATCCCATATGATAGTCTTTGTCTTTTTATTGGAGAATTGAGTCCATTGATGTTAAGAGATATTAAAGAAAAAATAAATATTGTTTCCTGTTATTTTGTTATTGGTGGTGGTGTTATGTTTCTGTAGCTATCTTCTTTTAGGGTCGTTGGAAGATTACTTTCTTGCTTTTTTTAGGTTGTAGTTTTCCTCCTTGTGTTGGAATTTCCCTTCCATTATCCTTTCAAGGGCTGGATTTGTGGGAAGATATTGTGTAAATTTGATTTTGTCATGGAATATTTTGCTTTCTCCATCAATATTGATTGAGAGTTTTGCTGGGTATAGTAGTCTGGGCTGGCATTTGTGTTCTCTTAGGGTCTGTATGATATCAGTCCAGGATCTTCTGGCTTTTATAGTCTCTGGTGAGAAGTCTGGTGTAATTCTTATAGGTCATCCTTTATATGTTACTTTACCTTTTTCCCTTACTGCTTTTAGTATTTTTTCTTTCTTTTGTACATTTGATGTTTTTATTATTATGTGGTGGGAGGTATTTCCTTTCTGATCTAAACTATTTGGAGTTCTGTAGGCTTCTTGTATATTTATAGACATCTCTGTCTGTAGGTTAGGAAAGTTTTTCTCTATAATTTTGTTGAAGACATTTACTGGTCCTTTAAGTTGGGAGTGTTTCCCCTCATCTATACCTATTATCCTTAGGTTTGGTCTCCTCATTGTGTCTTGGATATCCTGCATGTTTTGGATTAGTAGCATTTTGCATTTTCTTTGACAGTTGTGTCAATGTTTTCCATGGTAACTTCTGCACATGAGATTTTCTCTTCTATCCCTTGTATTCTATTGGTGATACTTGTGTCTATGACTCCTGATCTTTTTCCTAGGTTTTCTATCTCCTGGGTAGTCTCCCTTTGTGATTTCTTTATTGTTTCTACTTTCATTTTTAGATCATAGATGGTTTTGTTTAATTCCTTCACCTGTTTGGTTGTGTTGTCTTGAAATTCATTAAAGGATTTTTGTGTTTCCTCTTTAAGGGCTTCTATCTGTCTACCTGTGTTCTCCTTATATCCTTTGAGAGTGTTATTTAAATCCTTCTTAAAGTCCTCTATCATCATCATGGGAAATAATTTTAATTCTGAATCCTTCTTTTCCAGTGTGATGGGGTGTTCAGATCTTGCTATGATTGGGTAACTGGCTTCTGATGATGCCATGTAACTTTGGAATCTGTTGCTTATGTTCTTGTGTTTGCCTTTTGCCATCTGGTTAACTCTAGTGCTACCTGTACTCGCTGTCTCTGACTGAAGCCTCCTTTTCCAGTTATCTTGCTTGTGTGTGATCTCCTTGGGGTCCAGATGTCTCTGTGATCTTCTCTAGCTGCTCTGAGTACAGTGTTACCTCTAGGATGACTCAGGATATGGTGTCTCCTAGGTAACAGACCAGCTAGGTGTCCACTGTTCTGGGTGTAGGGTCTCCTCTAGGAAGTCTTGGGTTAATGTGTTCACTTCTCTGAGTGCAGTGGCTCCTCTAGGATGTCTCGGGATATGTTGTCTGTCACTCTGAGTTCAGTTGTTCCTCTGTTCCTCTGTGTTCAGTGGACCTTCTAGGATGTTTCGGGAGGAATCTGGTGTCCACAGGAGCAGACTGGGCAGGGGTCTGTGACAGGCCTCAGATCTGGGAGAGGGGCGGAAGGGGAGTGCTACTGCTCTGGGTTCAGTGGACCCTCTAGGATGTCTCTGGATGAATCCAGTGTCCACAGGAGCATACTGGGCAGGGGTCTGCACCAGGCCTCGAATCTGGGAAAGGGGTGGAAGGGGAGTGCTATTCTACAGGGGCAAGGTTGGGGGTCTGCTGGAATCTGAGCCCTCCCCGCACCCAGCTATGGGCATAGGGAAGTGTGTGAGTCTTCTTACTTACTGCCATGGTTCAGTGGACCCTCTAGGATGTCTTGGGAAGAATCCGGTGTCCACAGGATCAGACCGGGCAAGGGTCTGAGCCAGGCCTCCTTAACAATTTCAAGCACATTTTTATTATGTATTGTCCTGCAATTCACAGAATGTCATACAATATTTATTACATCCTGAAATGGTATATATTTGTAACATATAGGTTGGAACAATTTAATTTTTTCTTAAACTTATTATGCCAAAAGCGATATTTATATGGCATCAGTTTCTCTCTCAAGATTTATAAATAAAAAAAGAACCCTGACATTTCTGGAGAGAGAAGGTAGGGTAAATCAAGAAAGCATTGTTTGATGAATATGAACAAAGTTAAATAAGACTCTCATAAAATTAATGAAGTTTTTCTATGTTTCAAAGAAAACCTTGAACCCTCTATCAAATCCCCTGTCCAACCTGCTTCTATGAAGGACCTCCTTCAACAACGTGCCCACTCCAGCCTCACCACCCTAGCATTTCACTATGCTAGAGCATCCATCCTCCACAAGACCAAAGGAGTCTCCAACCATTGATGTCAAATAAGGCAATCTTCTGAAGAGTAGGGGAACCTGGACAACATTTAAAATGTAAATAAATAAAAAAAACTAATAAACATATATAAATTAAAAGTAAGAAAACCTTAAATTTGGAGAAAAATTTCTATTAATGAATACCTGCTATACTAATTAGGTTATAAATATGTTAACACAGAATCAGAAAATTTCATGGTTTATATGGAGTTACAAAATTTTAATTATATATATACATATATATATGTATATATAACTATAAATTTAATAAATATATTCATGTAGTATGAGATGAATAGGTAGGTGGATGCAATTAAACATAGAATCCAGAGGCCTTTGATTTCTATAACTGGATTTACATGAAGTTGAATGTTATCAAATATTGGTACTTGTAATGGAGAATGGTCATTTGCACGAGTAGCAATTGGCCTTAACCACAGAGCTCTTACTTCAATACCTCATATTTTAAAATTTTGATATTTTCAAGAAAGTAAAAACTGTGATGAACCCACTGAATCTCTTCTTGTGGCCCACTCCAAGTCTTCCAATTATGAATTTCTTGACTCTGTGGAAGACAAGGAAACTAGCTTCCTATTTTTACTTTCAATCCAAGGCCTTGTGGAAAATTACACATGATAAAAATGTCATACTCTGCACACTGATTTTTCTCTATGATTCATGTTCTCCAGTTCTCCAACAGGGTTAGTAAATACCCGGGTTTTTAGCATGGAAGTCACTTAAAAGAGATCCATCATTAGATGCTTACATATTCATATCAATAAAGGGAATGCCAAATTGAGAATGTCATCTAATTTTTTAATGACTTTCAGAAAAGACAGCTGTATTAAAGTAATACTGTGTAGTAAAATAAAATATACCCCATGGATAATTGAATGTTAATATACTTCATATTAATTTTTGATGGTAAAATATGTTAGAAAAAATGATTGCCAGATAACAAGTAACATTGTGTGTTGAGTGTGTGAGTATGTATGTTTATGTTTATACACATTTGTCAAAAATACTTTTTAAAGAATGAAGCCATGTATATGAGAATGAAGAGGAAGTCTGAATATCTGAAATTGTAAAAATAAAGAATGGTTGTAGGCCTTTCATTTACCTACAGTATACACATACTTAATAAAATGTGCAGTCTTAATTAATCATTTACAGTTTTTAAATTGTGAGTTTAAATGATTAACTATTAATCACAGCACATGTACTTATTATTCAGAATTATTTCTTAAGAAAAATATTCTAGTCTAATCATCACTTAATGCTTTTATAATAGAACTCTTGGCTTCTATTTTAAATTTTGAAGTCATTTGGTGAAATGTTGAGACACATTTTCATAAAACTCACTGATAATCATAAGATATGTATTGCTTCCTATTAAATGTTATCCTTGTGCATGATATTTATCCATGTAAAAGATTCATTAAGGAGTTCTGCAGTGTAGAAATGTTTCCACTGAGAGAATAATCTCTAACAAATGTACAGTTGTTTCTCTGCATTTATTTAAATGATGACATTGATATATCTAAGCATAATGAAATGTAAGAAACTTTACCCGCACACAGTCAGTGAGTTTTGCCATTTGCTGAGAATCTACTTGTTGAAAGATGAGTTTGTGGTAGGTGTGGGCCACAGCATACACATCATACACAACATTATACAAATTGTAACTTTCATCACTCAGAACCAGGTCATATTTGTGCACTGCTGACAATTCCAATGTGGTTTTGAACGTAAAATGATCCATTTTGTTACTGTTCTTAGTGATTGAACAACTTAAGTAATTCTACCCTTGTATAGACTCAGAAATGTTTACTGGGTGTTTACCAGTGTTCATCGTTTGCATAAAATTTCTAAATTAGCAATCTCTCCTTTGTGGTATGCAAAATTAACAGTTCCATGGAAGAAATCTAGGCTGATTTTTTTTTTATTTGTGATGACATCCCATTGTGAGGTCATGATCCAGATTTTCTGAGCACTTAAATACCCCCATCTTCTAAAACTGACTCCTAGAGTAGAGTTCATTTCACCATAAATAATAACAATCTTGGCTGAAGATGTCATAATGTATTTATCTTAGCCCATGTCATGTATATCTACATGATTTCTGGGATCATATTCACAAAAGCTAAACAGATTCCATGCCTGTGCATTTCTTCTCTCAAAAGTGAGAGAAACTGAATACTCTGGTCATCATCTGAGATGAGCAGTGCTATCCAAGTCCATCTTAAATGAAGCATCAAGGAGACCATACCATGGGAAAAATGTGTGTCCTTGGTGGCTACCTGATGGACATAAGGCAACTGGTCATGGTCACTTAAGTGAGGATTAAATGGTCCAAAGAAAACCTAAAGGATGTAGAAAAGATAATGAAACAACCACATGAGGAATATGATTGTTAGCATACTTGGACTTTTATACAAGTAGTATTACTCACCTTTGATTACTCCTATTAAGGATAGTAAGATTATATTATAAATATTGTGTATTACTCCTACTAGATTCTAGACTATTCCTAACAAGTTTGAATGTTCTAGAAAACAGTTTTGTTCATTTGTGCAATACAACTTTAATCTGTTTTTTAAATTCTTAATTATATATATGTTATATATAATATATGATATATACATACATATATATATTGTATATATATGGATGTAATATATATACACAATGTGTGTGTGTTTGTGTAGCAGTGCATTCATAAATGCATGCTGTTCACATTTACTTGTAGGCACCTGTCAATGGATCTGGGGAGCCAACAGAAGGCAGCTATCATCCTTGTAGCCATCTTGAGCCATCTACCCTGACAAGAGGCTTGATTACATCAGCCTACAACAGCTGAGCACACTCTGATAACATCTTGTTTTAGATACTCAGGATTTTCACTTGGGTGTGTGAGACTTAAAGGTGTGAGACTTAAAGGGGTGACTTAAAGGCATGACTTAAAAGTGTGATTTAGAGACAAAACTTAAAGATGTGACTTAAAGGCGTGACTTAGAAATGAGACATATAAAAAGCAAGAGGCAGACAGAAGAAGGTAACTTGGAGATTGTATCCGCTTACCTCATTCTCACCATCACCCAGGAACTTTCCATCCCATCGCCCCTCCTCCAGCTTCTATGAGCATGTGTCCCCATCCACCCCCCCCCACTCCCACCTCCCCAGCCTCAAATTACCTCTGCTTGGTGTTCAGCCTTCATGGGACCAAGGATCTCCTCTTCTACCTATGTCTGACAAGGCCATCCTCTCCTACATAATCAGATGGAGTCATGGGTTCCTCCCTATTTGCTCCCAGGCTGGTGGTTTAGACCCTGGGGGGGGCTCTGGTTGGTTGCTATTGTTGCTCTCCTCATGGGGCCACAAACTCTTTCAGCTCCTTCAGTCTTCTCTCTAACTTCTCCATTGGGAACCCTTTGATCAGATCAGTGGTTAGCTGTGAGCATCTGCCTCTGAATATGTCAGCCTCTGGCAGACCGCTAAGGAGACAGCTGCATCAGGCTGCTGTCAGCATGCACTTCCTGACATCCACATCAGCCTCTACCCTTGGTGACTGCACATGGGATAGATACCCAGGTGGAATGGTCTCGAGACAGCCCGTCCTTCAGTTTCTGTCCCACACATATGCTCCATATTTGCTCCCTTGAGTATTTTGTTACTCTTTCTAAGTAGGAACAAGGCATCCACACTTGGTCTTTCTTATTCATGAGCCTTGGCAATGGACAGATCATGGAATCAGAAACTAAACAGAGACAAAATGAAACTAACAGAAATTATGAACCAAATGGGTTTAACTGATATCTATAGAACATTTCATTCTAAAACAAAAGAATATACCTTTTTCTCAGCACCTCATGGTCCCTTCTCCAAAATAGACCATATATTTGGTCACAAAACAGGTCTCAACAGATACAAAAAGATTGAAATAATTTCTTGCACCTGTCAGACCACCATGGACTAAGGCTGGTCTTTAATAATGATATGAGAGAGACTGATGGGTAGGTAGATAGTTATGTAGATAAATTCAGACATTCCTTCTTCTCATAGGTTATAGGAAAAACCATTGTATTATCAGCTTTCTCTACAGTGATCTGTCCATCCTAATGTCAGAACCAGTGGCTATAGTCAGGCAGCCCAATGTCAGTTCTAACAGAAGCTCCCGTCTTTGCCACTCCCTGAGATGCACACCCTCAAATGGTTCACCTGGCTTCTGTCAGGTATCTCAACACTCTTCTAGAGAACATTTGGAGATGCAAGACAAATTGCCTGAGCTCTGCAGTCATTCATACTGATCTGTTTCCTGAAAGTTTAACTATTCTGAGAAACATGTGTTTCTGTCTCTCTTCATCATTTCTGCAGTGGGAATACTAGAATACTGAAGAATATAGAAGACATTCTCTTGCTGCAGAATAAACAATGGAAACCCCACATACAAGTGGAAACTGAACAATGCTCTACTCAATGATGACTTGGTCAAGAAAGAAAATAAAGGAAAAAAATCAAAGTGAAATCCATTTCTTATGCAAACAAACATCACACACATTTACACTATGTGTCTTTTTTAAGGCTACTGATATCTGGAGATCCACTTAATTATATTCAACAGTTCCTTTCCATTCATTCTATGCCATGCTCCCTGGATACATTGGGAACATTCTGGCCTCAAGCTCTACATTTGAGTTCTGAAACCTTTTGATTAAAACATTTCTGAAAACATGTTGTGAAGATTATGTTCTTTATCTTCAGGTGCCGTGATTTCATTCTCATCAATGGCATACACACCAGGGGAAATCTCCTGAATATCTTGAGCCAGACCATGTGTCAACAGCTACATGTATGAACACAATTGGCAATCATGATAATGAATTTCATCAGAACCTCAATAGTAAGACAAGAGCCGAGAAGATCATAACTGTCCTGTGTTACTCAGACTTTGAGTTGAATCAAGGGATATTATCTCTTCCATTAACTAAGCTAGGGAAGGAAAGACTCACATGCACAAGTGAGCCAGTAGTTGAGCATGCTCTTTGTTGTTCATATACTCTTCTGTGTTTCTCATGTTTGCAAAATCTCTTCAAAATGAATCCTGTCCATTATCAGTACCTGTGCAGACATTTACAGACTTATAATGCTGATCTCTTGCCTGATCTTCAGTCCCTGGTGGTCAGTGACTTTTGATGAATCATTTCATCAGTTTATTTTGTTTACACCTCATTAAGACTAATTATTATAATGATTAATACATATATTTTCTTCAAATGAAATGAGAGAATTGAATTTCATTGTCATTTATGAAGAATTTTATTCCTAATTTTAGTATATTCCTTATGTCTTTCATACACGTTTAGTAGGTATTTTTGATACAGAAATGTCTTGAATTACACTGCAACAACACAGATGTATGTCTGATTTGTGAATTTATGTAAATTGGTCAGATTACAATGAGTGACATAGATGGAGCATAGAATTTGATTTGTAATTTTTGATCTCTCTTATACTCATGTCCATATTAGATACACTGAATTCCATTCCCACTAGAAATGACGTGGGATATTTGACTCCATCTAGGCATCATCACTGGATACATTTTCTGGATTGTTGGTACTTCACTGGGTATAACATCATCTTGCTATGGAGTTTATTGCACTTTCTTAGTTACTATGAATTAGGATGTTTCATACTTTGGCTGGCCTATATCTTGTCAGGTTAAATATTTTTATTACTTTTGCATATTTACTGATTGGTTGAATTTCATGTTTTGATGTTTGTGATTTCCTATCCATTTTGTATTCTACATAATAATGCTATGTCAAATGAATTGGGAATATGCCTTCTACTGCGGAAGCTGGCTCTTCAGGTCATTTCGAGAGCTAATCAAATGCCATCCTAAGCAATGAATGTCTTTGGGAAATCATTTGTTGTTCAAGAGCATTGAACTAAGATCCATAAAGTACTCAATACATCAAGCCTACAAGCTAAATATTCAGGCCTTTCAATAATGTTGTATTTGCTTTTGTCAAGATTGAGTGATGAGCCCTCCATGTCATTTTCTATAGAGACATCCTCTATTTTGTTTGGGACACAAATATTGTTTCTTGAACTTCCTCTTTTTGCCTAAAGCTCATGTTGTTGATAGCATGTTGAAAAGAATAGACACCACACACCACAGGATCCTTCATGGTAATGAAGGAAAAGCTTAGGTTTCTTTTTCTCATGTTCTTTATTATATTGGCAGGCAATCTTCAGATATTCACTACAATATTTGATAAGTATTTAAAATAAAATTTTGCTTTAGTGTTTAACAGATCTTATTCCATAGTTTTCTTCTGGTTTGTTGTGTCTTTATTTCTTGTTTATGTCAGATATCTGATACTATATTGGGGTATATGCTACATGTGATAGTTTCTGTACACTTTTTATTTTATAGAATAATATTTGAAGTTTTGGTGTTGTATTTTAATTAAATATTTGGCACCATTTGTTAGTGAAAACTTCTAGTCCTGTTTCTTTCCCATTAGTTGGATGCTGTTCATGGTTTCTCCAATCAGTTAAAACATTTTAAGTGCAGCACAGAGATAAGATTTATTCAAAGCACTGAAGTAGTTATGATATATGACATCATCACTCTACATCGATGAAAAACTTCCTCTTTTATGACTGACATACTTGGAAGGCAATGTGATGGTCATTGTACATCCAGGTATCCAAACCATAAATTCAGTTTCTTCACTAAAATTAATGAGCAACTCTGTCCATTATATCTATGGAGATGGACTATTCACTCGATTGTGAGAGTAGGAGATAAAAATTCCACTTAATTTATTTAAACAAAATCTGACCGGTTATTACTTGATTACACAGAAGATTTTTCACACAATGAGTCACAGTTAGCATGGTATGATACTTCAGTAACATTCAAAGTATAGAGCTAAGCAGTTTTACTTGGAAAAATTCTTCCAGGTTGTCCCTATAGAACCTTCAAACCATTAAACTCACCTTTCTTCGATGAGTCCTCTATTCCCTTCAAGCTTGATTGGTCTATGTTTTGACCAATACTAATATGGAACACATCAAAATAGAAATCTAAATACTCCATATAAATTTTATATATTAAGGCCCAGATTGTCTGTAACTCCAAGCAACAAAATTTATATCAGCCACTGTGAGTTTGGTTTCATAAAATTGTGTCTTCTTGGAAGTCTTTTAACAAATGTATAAATGGCTTATTTTTAAGATCTTTGATGGTCCAGCATTCCTTTTTCCTGGTGCATCAAGTCTCTACAGAATTTGTCACATCTTCTCTCACTGAGGCCAGACAAGGTAGTCCTCTGCTGCATATGCACTAGGGGACACAGACCAGCTCATGTATGCTCTTTGGTTGGCAGATAAGTCTTTGGGAGCTCTGAAGGGTCTGGGTTAGTTGATACTATAGTTCTTCCTATGGGGTTTTCATCCCATTCATCTCCTTAAATCCTTTCTCCAACACTTTCATAGTTTTCTGTGTCCTGAGTCAAATGGTTGGCTATAAATGTCTTCATCTGTTTTAGACAGCTGCTGGTAGAGCCTCTCAGAAGACAGCTATCATAGCCCCTGCCTGTAAGCACAACATGAGATCAGTCATCGTGTCAGGGTTTGGTGGCTGTGCATGGGATGGATTCAAGATGGGCAGGTCCTTCAGCGTCAAAAAGACAGTTCTAAAGTAGGAAAAGAAAATTTATGGATGGAATGCTTCCCATCGATAGGAATTGTATTAAATATTCACAGCATTAAGCAGACAGAGAAGCTCTACTCTAAAATGAGAAGAACTGTGTTGTGTGTGTTGAACAGGCTGCATTCTCCAACCAATTAATGACACTCTGCATCTGTAGGGAGGTTAATTTTCCCCTCTCAGCTGTCCTTAGTTTTCTGGAGTCCTTTGTTTTTTGTGTGGGGTAAACATGGAGCCCTATAAAATTTGATCCCTTTCAAGTTCATAAGTACATTGATATTACTGTTTTGTGATTCGTTTATGCTATTATATTCTAGGGGAAAATATTTTACAATAGATGGCCTGGTATTCTGTTCACTGCATCCTCAATGATGTTCCATGGGCCAAAGGTGCAGTAGATGTGATGCAGCTATATTCGGATGTTGGTAGCTTATCCTCTCTATGCTAAATATCTTAAAGCAGTGATTCTCAACCTTCCTAATGCTGCTATGTTTGAACCAACTCCTGACTGAATTTCCTTGTTTGTTTCTACTCCCATTTTTAGGTCTTGGACTATTCCTTTACCTGTTTAATTGTGGTTTTCTACATTTATTTAAGGGATTCATTTGTCTCCTCTTTAAGGGCTTCTAACTTTTTTACTGTGTTTTCCTATATTTCTTTAAGTGAGTTATTCATATCATAATTAAAGGTCTCTATTACCTGCACGAGATGGGATTTTAGGTCAGCATAATGCTTTTCAGGTGTGTTGGGTTATGCAGGGCTTGATGTGCTAGGAGAACTGGGTTGAATGGTACCAAAGCATATTGGATTTTGCTTTGATCTTCTGCTTGCATCTCACCATCTGGTTATCTCTGTTGTTAACTGGCCTTGTTTTCTCTGTCTGAAGCCTACCTTCTTTGTCCCTGGGTTATAGCAGGTATCCTGAGATGCCTTCAGACTGTATGATGTTGAGAGGGCAGACATGCTATCTGTCCTGGTATAGATGCAAAATGGAAGGGCATGTATCAATATTTTACCAAATAAGTTGAATATTCAAAATAGGAGTGAAGAGTTTTATCATAAAAGCCTTAAGTGATGACTGTACTAGAATAATTTCCTAAAGAGTAATTTTCTCAAGCATTTTTGCAGAGTATTAAGGTTTTCTAATACTCACAGCAGTAAGTCAAAATCTGGTTGATAGACCCCCGTAAAAGGTATGTCAGTTTTCAACACACTAACACAATTAGAAAGCATATAGTCAATGCAACTTATAATAAATACTGTAGAAAAGACTAAACAAATTTTAGCTGGACAATTATAAAAGCCTTAACACATGCAATAACCCTTGTTTAACATCCAGATTCTCTTCCAACTTCATCTCTTCCTATCATAACATCATAGAGATCTGATGCTAACTTCCATATATGTCTTGGAAAATGTCCAGTTCCCTCCTTCCAAAGGAAGACTATTATTTCCAATATTGTATTGATTTCTAGACCAGTACATGATTGAGACCGAATAATTTGTCATCTTTAAGAAAAATACAAGAGACATGATTATTTCTCATTTTGGTTCTCTGTCCCACAAGTTCTAAAATCTTGAGGTCAGGCGGCTTGTCACATCTGTGATATAGCCAAGCAAAGGCGGGTCAGAAGCATATGCCCAACACAGCCAGACAATCCCTCCTACAGTCTCTGCTCCATATTTCATCTCTTTACTTGCTCCCATGAGTATTTTGTTACTTCTTTTTTTGAGGGGGTGATATATATGTTTGTTTATTTTTTTAATTGGATATTATATTTACATTTCAGATTTTATCCCCTTAACTCATTCCCCCACTACCTAGGAACATCCTATCCAATCCCTCCTCCTCCTGCTTCTGTGAGGATGTGCCCCTACCTCCATACTCCCACCTCCCCACCCTCAAATCTTCCCCAATTCATGTTCACCCTTCATGGGACCAAGGATCTCCTCTCCTACCTATGTCTGACAAGGCCATCCTCCCCTACATATACAGATGGAGTGATGGGTTCCTCCCTATGTGCTTCCAGGCTGGTGGTTTAGAACCTGGGAACTCCGGATGGTTGGTATTGTTGCTCTACTCATGAGGCCACAAACCCTATCAGCTCCTTCAGTCTTCTCTCTAACTTCTCCATTGGGAACCCCTTGATCAGATCAGTGGTTAACTGTAAGCATCTGCCTCTGAATATGTCAAACTCTGGCAGACCTCTAAGGAGACAGCTATATCAGGCTCCTGTCAGCATGCACTTCCTGACATCCACATCAGTGTCTACCTTTGGTGACTGCACATGGGATGGATACCCAGGTGGAATGATCTCCAGATAGCCCCTTCTTCAGTTTCTGCGTACACTTAGTCTCCATATTTGCTCCCTTGAGTATTTTGTTACTCCTTCTAAGTAGGACTGAGGCATCCACACTTGGTCTTCTTTCTTCATGAGCTTCATCAGGGCTGTGAGTTGAATCTTGGCTATTTTAAGCTTTTGGGCCAATACCCACTTTATCAGTGAGTAAATACCATGTGTGTCCTTTTGTAATTGGGTTACCTCACTCAGGATAATATTTTTTAGTTCCATCCATTTACCTAAGAATTTCTCAAATTCATATTTTTAATAGTTGAGTAACACTCCACTGTGAAAATATACCACATATTTTTAATCCATTCCTCTGTTGAAGAACATCTGGGTTCTTTCCAGCTTCTGGGTATTATAATTAATGCTTCTATGAACATAGTGAAGCATATGTCCTTGTTATATGTTGGAGCATCTTCTGGGTATATGCCCAGGGATGGTATAACTGGGTCCTCAGGTAGTGCTATGTCCAATTATCTGAGGAACTGCCAGCCTGACTTCCAGAGTGGTTGTACCAGCTTGCAATGCCAGCAACAATAAATGAGTGTCCCTCTTTCTCCACATCCTCACCAGCATCTATGATATCCTGAGTTTTTGGTCTTAGCCATTCTGACTGGTGTGAGGTGCTATCTCATGGTTGTTTTGATTTGCATTTCCCTGATGACTAAGGATGTTGAGCATTTATTAATGTGTTTCTTGGCCATTCGAGTTTCCTCAGTTGAGAATTCTTTGTTTAGCTCTGTACCCCATTTTAATAGGGTTATTTGGTTGTCTGGAGTATAATATCTTGATTTCTTTGTATATATTGAATATTAGTCCTTTATCAGATGTAGGATTGGTTATAATCTATTCCCGATCTGTTGGTTGCCTTTTTGTCCTATTGACAGTGTCCTTTCCCTTGCAGAAGCTTTGCAATTTGATGAGGTCCCATTTGTCAATTCTTGATCTTAGAGCATAATCCATTGGAGTTCTTTTCAGGAACTTTTCCCCTGTGTCCAGGTATTCATGGGTCTTCCCCACCTTCTTTTCTATTAGTTTCAGTGTATCTATTTTTTCGTGGAGGTTGTTTATCAACTTGGACTTGAGCCTTTTTCAAGGGGATAAGAATGGATTGATTTGCATTCTTCTACATGCTGAACTCCAGTTGATCCAGCACCATTTGTTGAAAATACTGTCTTTTTTTTTCACTGGATGATTTTAGCTCCCTTGTCAAAGATCAAATGACCATAGGTGTGTGGGTTCATTTCTGTGTCTTCAATTCTATTTCCTTGATCTTCCTGCCTCTCTCTGTACCAATACAATGCAATTTTTATGACTATTGCTCTGAATGACAAGAACATTAAGTCTCTAAAGATAGAAGTTGAAGAAGCCCTCAAAACATAAAAAGATACCCTATGCTCACAAATCAGCAGGATTAACATGTAGCCATCTTACCAAAAGCAATCTACAGAATTGATGCAATCCCCAACAAAATTCCAACACAATTATTCACAGAGATAGACAGATCAATTCCCAAACTTATTTGGAACAACAAAAAACTCAAGATAGTGAAAACTATTCTCAACAATAAGAGAACTTCTGAGAGAATCACCATTCCTGAAATCAAAGTGTACTACAGAGCAGTTGTGATAAAAAACCTCATGGTACTGGTCCAGGGACAGGCAAGTAAGTCAATGGAATAAAATGGAAAACCGAGAATTAAACCCAAAAACATGATTACATCATCTTTGATATAGAATTCAAAACCATCTTGTGGGTAAAAAATGTATACTTAACAAATCATACTGGGTCAAGTGGCAGTCAGCATGGAGATGAATACAAATTGATCCATTCTTATCTCTTTGTACAAAATTCAAGTCTAAGAGGTTAAGGCCCTGCATGCAAAATCAAATACACTGAATCTAATAGAAGAGAAAGTAGAAAAGAGCCTCAAGCATTGGCACAGGGAAAAATTTAATGAACAGAACACCAATGGCCAAGGCTCTAAGATCAGCAATTCACAAATGGGATCTCAGAACACTGAAAAGCTTCTGTAAGAGAAAGTACACTATCATCAGGGCAAAATGGCAACCTACAGATTTGAAAAAGATCTTCACCAATCCTACAACCAATAGAAGGGGAATGACAAATATATACAACAAGTCAAGAAGTTAGTCTTCAGAGAACCAAATCATCCTATTAAACAAGTCATCCTATTAAAACTGGGGTAGAGAGATAAACAAAAAATTCTCAACCGAGGAATCTCAAATGGCTGAGAAGCACCTAGAGAAAGGTTCATCACCCTTAGTCATCAGGGAAATGAAAATCAAAAAGACCCTGAGATTTCTTCTCACCATAGATGGCTAAGATCAAAAACTCAAGTGCAAGTAGATACTGATGAAGATGTGGAGAAAGAGGAACATTTTTCCATTGCTGGTGAAATTGTAAGCTGGTAAAGCACTCTGGAAATCAATCTGGTGGTTCCTCAGAAAATTGGACATAGTACTACCTGAGGACCCAGCTATACCACTCCTGGGCATATCCTCAAAAGATGCTTCAACATACATCATGGCACATGCTTCACTGTGTTCATAGTAGCCATATTTATAATAGCCAGAAGCTGGAAAGAACAGATTTTGTTCAATAGAGAAATGGGTACAGAACATGTGGTACATTTACACAATGGAGTACTACTCAGCTATTAAAAACAATGGATTCATGAAATTCTTAAGCAAATGGATGGAACTAGAAAATATCATGCTGAGTGAGGTAACCTAGTCACAAAACAGCACACACAGTATGTACTCACTGATAAGTACATATTAGAGAAAAAGCTCAGAATACCCATGAAACAACTCAGAGAACACATGAAGCTCAAGAAGAAGAAAGGCCAAAGTGTAGGTTCTTCAGTACTACTTAGAAGGGGAAACAAAATACTCACTGGAGTTAGGGGGTAGGAGGGAATTTGGAGGAAGAGAGGGAGGGGAGGGAGGAAGAGGGCAGGATCAGGTGTGGGAGGAGACAAGGGAGATGAACAGAGGGCAGGAAGTTGAAGAGAGGTGTGTAGCAATGGGTGATGGAAAACTGGGGGTAGCTACCAGAAAGTCCTAGATGCCAGTAAAGAAAGCGGATTCCAGGACCCAATGGGGATGACATTAGCTGAAATAACCAAAAAAGGGAGAAAAACCTATAGAGACCGAGGATAGGCTCTGCACCTGGTTAAGGCATGGGGTCCCACACTCATCTTAATAATATTAACTCATAATTGCTCCTGTCTAAGGTAAATCCAGAGACTTCCTCACCTGGGGGATCCATTCCATATGCAGCCAGCAAACCCAAACACTATACCTGATGACAAGAAGTGCTTGCTGACAGGGGCCTTATCTATCTGTCTCTTGAGAGGCTCTGCCAGACCCTTCCTAATACATATGCAAATGCTTGCAGCCAAGTGTTGAACTGAGCACAATGGAGTGAAGAGTCAGCCTCCATCCACATTTCCACTTCTTTTGACACAGTATTATCACTCAGTATACAAAAAGTATAGAATATCACAACAAGACACTCAATTTACACAATCTATAGGTCTGCAAATGTACTAAAATATTTAAACTGACAAATTCATAATTCAACCAAAGTATGAAACAAATTCTCATTCATAGTAACTAAGATAGCACAATAAACTCCATAGCAAGATTTTACTATAAGCCAGTGACATACTAACCATTACAAAAATGGAGTTAAAGACTCCACTTAATTCAATGTGGATATTATGGGCAAAAATATAAGGAAGTTCAAAAAACATATCAATTCAATATTCCATGCTGTCACTAATTGTAATCTAACCAAGTCACATAAATGAGCATAAGAGACATACATCTGTGTTGTTGCAGTGTAATCCAAGACAGGACTGTATCAAAACAAATACCAACTAGAGAAGAATGAAAAATATAAGATATATACTAACATTAGCAATAAAATTCTCTCTAATAAATGACATCTAATTTCTTTCATTCCTTGAGTAAAATGTATGAAATTGTTCTCAAATTTCTTAATGAATTGTTAACAAACGTCAACCAAGTAAATGTTTCATCAAATGACACTGACTGTCAGAAACTGATTATCAAGCAAGATATCAGCATTATAACTCAGTGAATGTCTTTGCAGGTACTGATACTGGACAGGATGGGTGATGAATAATTATAAGTATTCATTATTTATTCAATTATTCAATATAATTATTCAATAATTCAAGTCATTATTGGTTTCAGCATGATGACATATTCTACAGATGACAGGAATTACAGGAGTTTGAGGAGATTTTGTGAACATGACTAGCATACAGTAGTATATGATCAACAGAGAGAATAGTCAACTCCTGCCTCAATGTTGCATGTGAGAGTGCCCTTCCCTACACTAGACAATGGAAGATATAATGTCCCATGATTAAACTCAATGTCTAAATGTTAAGGATCACTTATGACCTTCTCAACTTTTGTCTTACTATGGAAGTTCTGATGAGATCCATTGTGTTCTCACATATGGCTGTTGACACATAGTCTGGTCCCAGCTGTCCAGGAGAAGATACTTTCTGAAAATATTTATGCCATGGATATGAATGAAATCATGGCACCTGAGGATGGAGAACATGATCTTCACAACCTGTTTTCAACAATGTTTTGATCGAAACTTTTCAGACCTCAGATGTAGAGCTTGAGGCAATAATTTTCCCAAATGTATCCAGGGAACATGACATAAGATGAATAGAAAGGAATTATTGAATATAATTTAGTAGATATCCAAACAGCAGTAGCCATAAAAACAGACACATAGGCATAAATGTGTGTGTGTTTGTGTGTGTGTGTGTGTGTGTGTGTGTGTGTGTGTGTGTGTGATGTTTGTCTGCATAAGAAACAAATTAAACAACTGCTCTGGCTTAGATCTCAGCAGACATGAAGAAGCTGTGTGGTTTCACTATTTTCTTTTTTCTTCTGAATTTTTCTCTCATCTTGTGCTGTTTGACTGAACTCAGTTGCTTTTGGAGGATAAATAATAGTGAAGATAATGATGGGCATTTGAGAAGTGACTGTGGTTTTACTCTTTATACATTCGAGGAAGCTTTTGAAGACAATAATTGTAATGAACTTACTTCTTTAAGGTAAGTCATTAACTATGTTTCCTGCTTTAGTGTCATGAATTAGAAATATTTATCTGTATACAGAAATTGTAGGATTCTGTCCTGTTCTTCCCCCTGTTACTTTAGGAACTACTGAAAAATAATCATTACATCATTGACTATTTTAATACTTTGAAATGTGTCACAGTTTAGTTTATCTTTACAACGCTGGGCTCCAGTTCACAATGCAGGACAGTGAGAGAGACTGGATTCTGTTGAGTGTTTGTGGATATCTTGTCTTGAAAGATGTCTCTTCATCTACCTTGAATTCACAGTTCTCACCTTTGGGAAGAGCTCAATATGAAGAGACTCCAACACTGCCTATATTCTATTGTCTGCCACTGATTCTTGTATGAGCATGCATCTAAATGCCTTCATAAAAAGGTTATCAAATTTTAGTCTCCAAAAGTTAGGCATACATTCAGACATTGAAATATTTGTGTATGTGCTGGTCTACTATACCTGATTACATGAATATCTATATCTATATACATATATATAGATATATATATATATTCATATATATAACTTGTGATATAATGTAATATAACATTACATATATACCTTGCTTTTTAAAATACTCTTTAAATGCATCCCCCCTGCCATTCTGGAGTTGACACTTAATGTGGATAAAGATTGCCGGGCTTCATATTCTTTTACCAGAATAATCTTTTGGTCCAATTATGCAAATACTCAGTCACATATTAGGCTTATTATCACTATCAGTTAGATGGTCAATATATCTATTAATTATCAAATAAATATAACATTAGAGAAGATCTAGGAGAATAAACGCATTTCTTGTAGATAAGAACCGGTTCTTAATGTGGCTACATAGTTCTGAGATCCCAAGTGTGAGATGTTATCATTTGTGCCTGCCGATCATGTAGGAAGGAGTGTTGAAATTACTCACATATTACATAATCTGTATGACTGGGACTACTTTTTTTGTGACTGAGTTTTCCTGTAGTTTTCTGTCTTTGACTCTTCAACTGATCTCTTATCCAATTTTCATGTCTTTGGGATTTAAAGAATATGTTTTCCAATTGTTATCCACAGTACACTGTGTGTACTTTGATAGTGATGGTAGCTTCTCATTATTATACTTATCTGTGAGGTCAGTAGGAATTTCATTTCTGATGTATTCTGTTTTATCCTACACCTCAGTAGAAAAATAGTGAAAATCCTCATTGGTGACATTTTTATAAGCCATAATTAGGTTTAAAATTATAAATATATGAACTGGGCCAATGCACTTTTCAGGTTTCAAAAGAAAAACTTAGCTTCAAACAGTCCTATTGAAATTGCAAATTTAATCAAAAGAGGATGTTTTTCATTTTTACTTCTGAGGAGAGGTAATTGCTAATAGTAGTAGATAATCTGCCAACTGTCCTGGGCCAGGTGAACACATTTCATAGAGAGAGAAGATTTCTGTGTTCAGATATCACTTAAAGGTTCTCAAAGAATTAAGAAGACTGAGGTGTTAAGAGAAATCTGATATCTTTTTTTATGAAATTGACTAGTAACAACACACTGAAAGGTAACATTAAATTGATGTGTAAAAGAGCAAAAAGGTTAATATTCTAGTTATGTGGATAATTGTATCATATTGTATATTTTGAAATAGATAAATTTATTTATATAAAATATATCTTAAAATAATTATTGTTTGTTGAATATTAACATTTGAATATATTAACATCATGTTCTACAAAAATCATGAGAATATTATTGATAATTTTTTCACTGTGTATAAAACTAGCATTTTTAATGTTTACTACAAAGAGAGTTTGCTATTTTGAAATCTGTAAAATATTCTTACTGATGAAATAATTTCTTTCCTACAAACACTGATAATCATTTTAAGTAAATTGATTGTTAGAAAATGTACACAGATGTATAATGTGCTTTGAATACTCTCACACGATATCATATAATGGCTTTTGAATATAATTTTTAATGATTCTTTTTTAATATTTTATTCTCCTTTACTAAATTCCCCCAAAATATTTTGTATGTCTTGAAACAATTTAGTACTCAATGTTAGATATAGGATTCACAGTTATGGATAATATTAAATATTCTTTAATAATATTTTTAGGTTATGAAAAATATGAATATAAAAGTTGAACAAATTTACAATATATTACCTGATTCTCAAAATACTCAATAAAAATATGATGTATAGATTGCATTTAAATATTAAAATTTTTAAGGAGAATGTATTATACCATTTATGTGTAGTTTAAGCCATGGTTATTTATTTATTTATTTATCTGTGGCATTACAACTCCAAATATACTTTAGAGTAGCCTTGCTCAAGAGGACAAGAATCTAGTTCAAAGATGACAGAGATATAAATAATCTTTATCAGTTTTCATGAATACAAAATTTATCATATTATAGTACCATACATCTATGATTTCTTAAATTCTATGGAGTTCTAAAGACTTCTAGTTTATGAAACGTATTCAAGAAATTGAGACAGAAATATAGCATGTCTCATATTACAAACTTTTGCAATTTATATTTCATGTTTCAGACATCTCCCTTAATCATTATTATGCCTTGTTCTAGAATACAAAAAAGAAAATCTGAGTTTCTTCTGGTAATGATTTTTGCTGCTGAGGAGATCAACAAGAATCCTTATCTTTTACCCAACATGTCTTTGATATTTGACATCATTGTTGGCCTATGTGGAGATACATTGGGACTTCTGGATTTAGTATATTCACAACAAAACCATAGTTTGGATTTTATTAATTATATCTGTGGATTAGATCCAACGTGTGGTGCAGACATTATAGGACCATCATGGAAATCATCCTTAAGACTAGCACTTTATTCTAGGACACCAACGGTAAAAAGGCATAACACTGGAATAGTTAACATCTTTTAAATTTCATTTGCATGTGCCTACAAGAAAGCTTGAAGAGCATGCATTTATGTGTGTGCTGCTACACACATACACACACATATTGTGTGTGTATATATATGTGTATATACATAGTATATATATTATATATTGTATATATACATATATGTGATAAAGAGTTAAAAATCATATCTAAGCAAACAGAGAAAACTGTTTTATAGGACATTCAGACTTATCAGAAATAGTCTACAATCTAATAGAAATATATATATATATATATATATATATATATATATATATATATATATATATATAGTAAAATCTTAATATTCTTAACAGGAGTTCTGAAGGTGAGTAACATTACCTGTATATAAGTCCAAGTGTCCTAATAATTATATTCCTCATGTGGATGTTTCATCTTCTCTTCCGCATCCTTTAGGTTTTCTTTGGACCATTTAATCCGAACCTAAGTGACCATGACCAGTTGCCCTTTGTCCATCAGGTAGCCACGAAGGACACCCATTTGTGTTATGGCATGGTCTCCTTGATGCTTCATTTTAGATGGACTTGGATTGGACTGATCATCTCAGATAAAGACCAGGGTATTCAGTTTCTCTCAGACATGAGAGAAGAAATGCAAAGGCATGGGATCTGTTTACCTTTTGTGAATGTGATCCCAGAAAACACGCACTTATACATGACAAGGGCTAAGGTATATGATGAACAAATTACAACATCAAGAGCAAGGGTTGTTATCATTTATGGTGACACGAACTCTACTGTAGAAATCAGCTTTAGAAGATGGGGATATTTAGGTGCTCAGAGAATCTGGATCACAACCTCACAATGGGATGTTATCACAAATAAAAAAGATTTCACCCTTGATTTCTTCCATGGGACTGTCACTTTTGCACACCACAAATGTGAGACTGCTAAACTTAGGAATTTTATGCAAACAATTGACACTGAGAAATACCCCGTAAGCATTTCTGACTCTGTCCTGGGGTGGAATTATTTTAATTGTTCAATCTCTAAGAACAGCAATAAAATGATTCCTTTTACATTCATCAACACATTGGAATGGACAACACTGCACAAATATGACATGGTCCTGAGTGATGAAGGTTATAATTTGTATAACGCGATTTATGCTGTGGCCTACACCTACCATGAACTCATTCTTCAACAAGTAGAGTCTCAGAAAATGGCAGAACCCAAGGGAGTATTCATGGACTGTCTGCAGGTAAAGTTTCTTACATTTCATTATGTTTAGATAAATCAATGTGATCTTTTAAATGGACTCTGAGAAACAATTGTACATTTGTTAGAGATTATTCTCTCAGTAGAAAGATTTATACACTACAAAACTCCCCATTGAATCTTTAAATGGATAAATATCACACACAAGGATAAGATTTACATGGAAACAATACATTTTTTTGAATATCAGGAAGTTTTGTGAAAACGTGTCTCAACATTTCACCAAATGAATTCAAAATTTAAAAAAGAGCCAACAGTTTTATCTAAAAGCGTTAAGTGATGAGTAGGTTAGAATATTTTTCTAAAGAATAATTTCTCAAGAATAGGTACATGAGCTGAGCAGTGGTGGCTCACACTTTTAATCCCAGCACTCGATTGGCAGAAGCAGGCGGATTTCTGAGTTAGAGTGCCAGCCTGGTCTACAGAGTGAATTCCAGGACAACCAGGTCTACACAGAGAAATCCTGTCTCAAAAAACAAACAAAGAAAGGAAGAAAGAAAGAAAGAAAGAAAGAAAGAAAGAAAGAAAGAAAGGAAGGAAGGAAGGAAGAACAGGTAAATGAGCTGGGATTAATAGTTATTCATTTAATTTACCAATCATTTATATAACCATAAATGACTAAGACTACACATTTTATTAAGTTTGTGGGGTTTTTTGTACATGCATAATGTATGTATATGAAAGACCCAGAATCATCCTTAATTTTCACAACTTGCAGACATTCAGACTTCCCCTTCATTTGCACATACATGGCTTCCATGTTTTACAAAGTATTTTTGACAAACATGTGCACACTACACACACACAGAAACACACACACAAACACACCATGTTACTTCATATTTGGTAATAATTTTTCTAGCACATTTTATCATTGAACATTAGTATTCAATATATTAATTTTAATTATCAATAAGGTATATTTTATTTTACTAAACAAGATTACTTTAATATAGTTGTCTTTACTAAAAGTCTATGAAAAATTAGAGGAAATTCTCAATTTGGCATTGCCTTTATTGATATGCATATGTAATTATCTAATGATGCATCTCATTTAGATGGCTTCCTTGTTGAAAACCAGGGTATTTACTAACCCTGTTGGAGAACTGGTGAACATGAACCATAGAGAAAATCAGTGTGAAGGGTATGACATTTTCATCATTTGGAATTTTCCACAAGGCTTTGGATTAAAAGTGAAAATAGGAAGCTATTTTTCTTGTTTCCCACAGAGTCAACAACTTCACATATCTGAAGACCTGGAGTGGGCCACAGGAGGAACATCAGTGGGTATACCACAGGTTTTTTTTTCAGAATGTCTAAATTTTAAAGTATGAGGCACTGAAGTAATAGCTCTGAGGTTAAGACCCATTGCTACTTTTACAAAGGACCATCCTCAGTTCCAATCACCAAAATTTGATAACTTCATGTAAATCTGGTCATAGGGATCAAAGGCCTCTGGATTCCATGTTCAGTTGCACCCACATGCCTATTCAATGACATGACACAGGAATATATTTACTAAACATAACATATATATATATATATAATTAAAATTTTGTAACTATATGTAAATTACCGAATTTTTTGATTGTGTGAACATATTTATAGTTTAATTAAGTACAGCACATATTTATTAACAGAAATCTTTCTCCAGATTCAAGGTTTTTTTAATTTATATCTTTTTATTAGTTATTTTATTTATTCACATTTTAAATATCATTAGCATTCCTGGTTTCCCCTATTCTGTGATGGATTCTCTTATTGGGCA
Source organism: Arvicanthis niloticus (assembly GCF_011762505.2). NCBI lineage: Eukaryota > Metazoa > Chordata > Mammalia > Rodentia > Muridae > Arvicanthis > Arvicanthis niloticus. The sequence goes on from NC_133431.1 coordinate 2,193,043, forward strand.
TCAGTAGGAGGGGAGGCCCTTGTTCCTTTGGAGGCTTGGTGCCCCAGCATAGGGAAAGGACAGGTAGATGAGGCAGAAGTGGGTGGGTGGGTAGGGGAGCTCCCTCATAGAAGTAGGGGGTTGGTTGGATGGGGGTTCAACGTTTTCTTTTAAACTTAGGAAAACTTCATTAATTTTATGAGTGTCTTATATAACATATTTTGTTCATACTCATCGAACAACTCGTTCTTGATTTACCATACAACTCAGTGTTCTTATTTTTTATTTATAAATAATTATAGAGAATCTGATGCCAAGTAAACATTCCTTTTTGAGTAATCAGTTTAGGAAGGAAAAATTTTAAATTGCTACAAACTGAATGTTGCATAAATAATATTACATGTTATATAAATGTACTGTGACTTTCAGTGCATTTCGGGGTAATACAAATAAAAATGTCCCTGAAATATTTAAGTAATGCTGGTTATCAAGGGAATATTTATAGCCATATCTTTTAATGTCCCACATAGCAATCTATGGGTCATTATACATATGATGTATACATGAACTACACACACACACACACACAAACACACACACACACACACCACTATATATATATATATATATATATATATATATATATATATATATATATATATTGCTTCAGGTTCCCTCCTCTAGGTGTAGTGTACCATGTACTGCTGGATTCAGGAAAATTCATCAGAAAGAAACAGCAGACTGCTGCTTTGATTGTGTCCAGTGCCCAGAAAATGAGGTTTCCAATGAAACAGGTACATGCTTGCATGCAGAAGAGAAATTGTTGAATTCGAATACCTTCTCACTCCAGACTATAAATATGATATGGCCTAGATGGAAACTGAAGACCTAAACTCTCGTGTTTAGAACTTAATCAGTTAAATAATATCAACTTCTTTTGGACTCAGCAAATAATCTGCAATATATTCTACAAACAACACATTTCTTTCACAATATGATGGTTACTGATTTTATATTAAGACCAGATGCTCGGGGTAACAGTTATTGTATAATGAAAGATATTTTAAGAGGTTAGATGGCTTAAAAGATTAAGCATTTCCTGTCAAAGAATTAAAACAAGAGTGAAGATTTCAAGAATGCAGCAAGAGAGTGGATAGCACTTATCATCAATCCCAGCCTAGCTAAAGAAAGAGGGATGAATGTAAATATCCATAATCTTCATGCCTTATAGCTTTAATGTGTAGTTGGGAAGGAAGAGATCTCACCACAATGACAGGGACATGCATTTGTCAGTGAGGCATACAGTTTCAAGAAGGAAAATATTTCTTCATGCAAACAGTATTTGCATGAAGAATTGTGTGCTCTGGTGCCTATGGGTAGATACAGACAAAGGGAACAACTCTCAAAGCAAACAAAGTACATAATGTATTTCATCAACTGGCATCAATAACTATGTCTGTGAGTAGTGAATTTATGGTTTGAGGAATTTCATAATCTGAGATGATGTATATTATTCATCATCATAATTTTCCTTGTTTTGTTTTATAAATAATGTTTTTTCTGTTCCATTCCCTATGATGGTGTTTTGTTCCATCACCAAGCCTATGTTAATAGAGAACAATCATAAGTCAGTGGTCCCTATGGCAATAAGGAATGAAATAGATGCTCAAAACCAAATTATGTGTTGATATATCCTATTAATAATACAAATACACAATTATTGCCTACATAATTATGATATCTTATAATGGTTTATTGTTCAATAGCAGATATGGAACAGTGTATAAGGTGTCCAGATGATAAGTATGCCAACTTACAGCAAACCCACTGCCTCCAAAGATCTGTGTCCTTTCTGGCTTATGAAGATCCAGTGGGGATGGCTCTAGCCTGCATGGCTCTGTCCTTCTCGACCATCACAATTCTAGTACTTGTCATTTTTGTGAAGCACAAGGATACTCCTCTTGTGAAGGCCAATAACCGCATTCTCAGTTACATCCTGCTCATCTCCCTCATCTTCTGTTTTCTTTGTTCATTGCTCTTCATTGGACATCCCAACCAGGCCACCTGCATCCTGCAGCAAACCACATTTGGAATATTTTTCACAGTGGCTATTTCTACCGTGTTGGCCAAAACAATAACTGTGGTCCTGGCTTTCAAGCTTACTACTCCTGGGAGAAAGATGAGAGGGATTATAACAACAGCACCTAAGTTGGTCATCCCCATTTGTACCATGATCCAACTTGTTCTCTGTGGAACCTGGTTGGTAACATCTCCTCCCTTTATTGACAGAGATATACAATCTGAATATGGGAAGACTGTCATTATTTGCAACAAAGGCTCTGTCATTGCTTTCCACTTTGTCCTGGGATACTTGGGTTTCTTGGCTCTGGGGAGCTTCATTGTGTCTTTCTTGGCTAGGAACCTTCCTGACAGATTCAATGAAGCCAAGTTCCTAACTTTCAGCATGCTGGTGTTCTGCAGTGTCTGGATCACCTTCCTCCCTGTCTACCACAGCACCATGGGAAAGGTCATGTTAGTTGTGGAGGTCTTCTCCATCTTGGCTTCAAGTGCTGGGTTGCTAGGGTGTATTTTTGTCCCAAAGTGTTATGTTATTTTATTGAGACAAGATTTAAATTCTGTTCAGAAATACAAAGATAAATTTCATCATTGAAACCTCATTAGTCTTAAAATGTTAGATGGTACTCAACATATCTTCCTGCTTTGTCTTAACAAAAGTACTACTAAGTCATACAAAAATTTAAAATAATATACTATCACAGCAGGATAGCACTGCCTAATGAAATACCAATGACTAAGGCTTGGTAGAAAATGGTTTCATTCATGAGTACACAAACCTCAATTTTGAGTATAGGTAATTGCAATTGAGGCATAGCTGCCGTCATTTTGATGTGTACGTGTATAAGCAATGCTCTTTATTAATGATTAATATAAGGTGACACAATCGTTTGTGAACAGTGCCACCTCCAGGCATGTTGTTCTGGGAATTATAAGAAAGAGGATTTGAGACAACATGGACCTGACAGCAGTAATGAGCATAGTTGCATAGACTCTAACTGGGCTCCTGCATCCATGTTCTTATCTTGGTGTCATTTAATTAACTGTGACAAAGGTACACAGGGAAATCAATACTGTTTTCATATGTTCCTTTTGACCATGATGTTTTGTTACAGCAACAGAAACTAAGATATTAGCAAAATGGTAAGTTGTCTCATTAATGATTTGGGATATTATAGATTATGGATTACTGATGCAATAAAAAGAACCAATTTGAAAAGAATAACAAGAGTGAGTGTTAGTAGTGTGCGGAGCATAATGGCAACATTGCATATTGTTGATGGCCATCACAGAGGAGCAGGCTTTCGGAGTAACTTTACAATGTATCATGTATATTTTAAAAATATCAGGTAACATATTAGACGAGTACAGTACATGAAAAAAAATAGGGGTTCAGAGTGCATCTGCAGTATAAGGCTTCTGTACTTTTATGAAAACACACCATTTAAACAAGAAATGAACCTGCTTCATTCAGTGAGAAATATCAGTAGTGAAAATAGTATCATATGCAATACCTTCATCACAATAAGGTCAAGGAGTTCTGTGACCATGTTTTTCATGGTACATGAAGGGTCTCATTATGAGTTTTTCAGAATAAGAGTTACTAAATCTTTTTCCCAATTTTTTATTGAATATTATATTTATTTACATTTCAATTGTTATCACATTTTATGGCTTCCTCTCCAGAAATTTCCTATCTAATCCTTTCTCCTTCTGCTTCTATGCCAGTGCTTCCTTACCTGCCCTCCCACTCCCACTGCCTCCCTGCCCTCAAATTCTCCTACACTGAAGCATCAAGCCTTTACAGGACCAAGGGCCTCTCTTCCAATTGATGTCTAACAAGGCCATCCTCTGCTACATATACAGCTGGAGTCATGGGATACTACATGTGTACCCTTTGGTTGGTGGTTTAATTTCTGGGAGCTCTGGGTGGTCTGGTGTATTGACATTATTGTTCTTCCTATGGGATGCAAACCCCTTCAACTACTTCAGTCTTTTCTTTAACTCTTCCATTGGAGACCCCATGCCAATTCCAATGGTTTGCTGTGAGCATCTGCCTCTGTATTTGCCAGGCTCTGAAAGAGCCTCTCAAGAGACAGCTATATCAGGCTCCTGTCACAAGCACTTTTTGGCATCCCCAATAGTGTCTGGGGCTTGTGTCTGTATATGGGATTGAGCCCTAGGTGAGGCAGCCTATGAATGGGTTTCCATCATTCTCTGATCCACACTTTGCCTCCATATTTCCTCCCATGAGTATTTTGTTCCACCTTCTAAGAAGGGCTGAAGCTTCCTCACTTTGGTCTTCCTGCTTCTTGAGCTTCACATGGACTGTGAATTTTAACTTGAGCAAATTGCTCTTTCTAATTCTCTGAAGAATTTAGTTGAAACTTTGATGGGGATTGCATTGAATCTGTAAATTGCTTGCCTTCAGCAAAATGGCCATTTTTACTATATTAATCCTGCCACTCCATGAGCATGGGAGATCTTTCCATCTTTTGAGTTGTACTTCAGTTTCTTTCTTCAGAACCTTAGAGTTCTTGTCATACAGATCTTTCACTTGCTTGGTTAGAGTCATGCCAATGTATTTAATATTATTTGTGACTTTTGTGAAGGATGTTGTTTTCCTGATTTTTTCCTCAGCTTGTTTATCCTTTGAGCACACTATTATTATCCAGATGATATGATAGTATACTTAAGTGACCCCAAAATTTGCACCAGAGAACAACTAAATCTTATCTGAGCCTAATATTACACATACACACACGTGTGTGTCCACATGCACACACATACACACACACACACACACACACACACACACACACACAAACAAGACACACATTATTATTTTTGAATATCTGTTGTTGAATCCAGTGTTATTTTTCTCTTAAAGTATTGTTACATTATTTTTCAACTGCTATTTTGTAGTCTGTTTTTTACATTGTAATTTACATGTTCTTTCTTTACATTCTGTCTCTAAAATACCCTTTGTACCCCTTTCTGCAATCCTGAAATGCACAGGCTTTTTATTCTATTAATTCTAACTGAATGCCCAAGTGTATTTTTACATATGTATATATTTTGAAATAAATCTGTAGAAAACATGTAAAATTGCATGAATTTATATTCTAAAGTCTCATTATTTTGAAATACACGAGTAACCTTTGTTCCCTTTCATGAAAATGAAAACCTCTAACATTCCCTGATTTATAGTTTTCTGTAAATACCTGTGTAGGCTAACGTTTGGAAACTTTCTTCCATCAAGTTTGGTATGCTCACGGTTGTATTCCTTCTTTAGATCACATATTGGGGGTCGTATTAATAAGACATCGTGGTCTACTTATGCCATTCCTAAGAGATATATCTTCACAGCCAGCTTTCAATCTCAAGATCTTTCAAAACCATCCTCTTCACTTTTCTCTGAGCATTGGATGAGGAAAAATTTTATAAGAGGTTACATTATTGGTTTTAAGTGTACATGTAGAATTGGAGGAATCTTTCTGGTGTGGTTCCCACTTGGTCTTTATTCTTTTTACCTTTTCCTCTAGTAGCATGGGGTATCATTTATAGCAATTTGATTTCTATGCATCATAAGTTAAGCTTCTTGTTGTGGACCAGCTTAACTCATGCATATCTGATGAAATAAGTCATGACTGTCTTCAGGAATATCTTCTTACTACCAGTTTGTATAGAGCAACAATACCACTCAAGACTCATGGATCTGTGTGGAAAAGCATGCCAATAAATACAATGGGCAGAGATGTTGGGTGATTTCATGGAAACATTATCATCAAAACACAAAAGAACTGATGATCAAATGAACTCACAGATAATTTCTCATTATTCATAAGAACTGCACATGTTCAATTCATATATTATCCCACTACTCATAAGGAGGCAAGGACAAGTGAAAATACATTATTTATTAAGAATTCTTGGTGGTACCTGTCAAAGAACATTCTTCTGCCATGTTATGTTGAACTGCATTATGATTACCATCCATGTTCTCTATATTGGTGTTACATCACTTGACAAAGAAATTGAGGATATAAAACAAAAATATCCACATAAATGCATTCTTAACAAAATAAAAAAATCATTCATAATGGAATCCTCTTTTGTGCAAATGCCCATGCAGCCCTATCTGCTATTTATTACTACCTCCCCCGAGTACTCATTTGTAGTGCCTTCATACTCCTCTACCAGCACCTCAGCAAGTTATGACCTCTTTCCTAGAACAGTGACCCAAACATATATTTCTGATGTATCTGTGCCCTTTGTCATTCTGTCTAAGTTAGGTTGTTGCATTTTACAATTTACTTAAATGAAAAACTTGGTAGCACCAAGAGATATCCTAAGGATCTCCTGCACTCCAGACATAAAACACGTAATAAACTTTGTGGGCACAGTGTTTTACTTCCCTGACTTTGAAGTAATTTTCTTGTTCAGAAGCAGTATTGTGTTGTATAGCATGGTGGTGATTAAAGCATTCTCCAATTGCATGTAAGGCATTCTGTAATATTGTGGTTTGGGGAGAAGCATTACATGCAGGAAAGATAACTCCACAGCCAAAACAGTATCTGCTCCAGTAAGGAAGCATTATGATTTTAGGAAGTGGTCCAATATAGTCAACTGGCAACCAGGTTGTTATCAGGTAACCCTGGGGAATGATGCCACATCTGTGGTTCAGTGTTGGTCATTCCTGTTGACAGATTTGACACTCAACAGCAACTGTTGCCAGGGAAGCCTTGTATAACCTCCATGTTTTTCATTATGAACACTTTTTATGGGCCAGTGGGCAATGGCAGGTATGGTTTGTGAAACAGGATGAAAATACACAAAACAGGTCATTGTATTCTCTTGATTAATGAGCACATCCACAGCCAAGGTTGCCCTGTGAAGAGCATTCACATGGGATACTAGTATTTTCAAATACTTTGCTCATGAATTGAGATCTATCCACATACATCTTCCTCAGATGTCTTTCTTAGCAGTGTTCTTTCTTTCCATTTAATTTTATTTATTTTTTACCTTTGTGTATCACAGTAGTCTTTGAGCAACTTCAATAATATCAAAAGTAATCTGTGACTGCAAATAAGTTGTATGATCCTACCAAACACACTGACATTGAGTTACTCAAGGTTATTTATTATGAGAAACAAAATGTGACAAGCATCAACAATCATTTCAAACTTTACAGAGATATGCACAGGCTTTACCACGTTCTTTAAATCTGTTAAGGTTTCTCTAAAGCGTGTGTTCCTTTAAGTGTTTGGAGAGTACAGTGACATGCAAAGGCTTTATCACATTGACTACATTCATAAGGTTTCACTCTGCACATTTTCCTTTGTGTATTCAGAGATGACTGTGTCCTGGAAAGGCTTCCCTTCATTCATGACATTCAGTTTCTCTACAGTATGTGTACTTTTATGTGTTGGGTGATGACTGTGCCATGCAAGGGCTTAACACCTCGATTACCTTGAGTGACCCTCTTGAATGTGATCTATTATGTAGTCACAGATAAAAGTGAATTGTCAAGGTTTGACCACAGTGATTACATTAATAAGGGTTCTCTCCACTGTGATTTCTGTTGTGTTAATATTCAAGCAGGTTTCGCTCTTGCATGTAATCATTCTTGTCACTGCAGATGACTGAATTTGCAAATGCTTTACCACATTGATTACGTTGATAAGGTTTCTCTTTTGTACATGTTTTTTATAATAATGGAGATTCTAAGGTTCTGAAAAGTTTTTACCACATTGATTACATCCATGAAGTGTCTTTCCAGTATGGGATCATTAGTGTTTTCCAGACTAGTGGGACATGTAAATGCTTTAGCACATTGATTACATTCATAGTTTTTCTCCAATATGGGTTCCTGTATGTTTTAGGAGGAAAAAAACTTTATGGAAAATGAGCTCTGGCTGATCAGCTGCCTGCTCCTCCCCTCTGAGAGCAATGATCCTGCAGTTACTAGGACCTGACTCCAGAACTTACCTGAGCTTTCCTCACAGCAATTGCCTTCTTCTTCCTGTAATCAGGGTGAACAGGTTTCATAGCCCAGTACTCCGTGTGCAGTGGAGGTATCAATCTGACCGACAAGAGGAAGGATATCCTGGCTATTTTTTAGCATTCTGTCTAAACTCCACCCCAGTTACCTGGCAACAGCCAAGTGTGCTCCTCCCCACAGTTACCTGGCAACAGCCAGGTAGGCCTGACCCCCTGTAAAGGTAGCTGCTTGCCCCTTCCTCTCTTTTGATCTCTTGACCTTTTGTTCTCTTTCTCTTGTCCTCTTAGGCTCTTCCCTTCCCCATTCTCTCTGCTCATGCTCATGCCAGGCCTATGGTTCACTACTCTCTGCCTCTCTTTTCTTTTCTCTGCCTCTACTACCCTCTTAACTCTCCTTCCCATGTCCTGAATAAACTATATTCTATACTATACTGTCTTGTAGCAGGTTCCTCAGGGGGAAGAGGTGTCTCAGGATGAGGCATAGTCCCTCCAGGGGAAGAAAATCTCAGCAGGAGGCATGAGCCTGCTGAGACATCCCCTTCCCCCACACCTCCCCTCACACCAAAAGAACATATTCAATCTGTTTTTAAAGAGAGGTAACTATGATAACTGTGAGGTAGAGTTTTAGACAGAATTCTAACACCATTAACATTAAAGAGGGATTTTAGAAAACAAGAGACTTGTTTTGTGGCTTCATGCTGGGCTCAGGGAAACTGCAGCTTCCTTCCACCAGATGACAGGTATCAATCAACCCTGGAGAAAAGCCAGAAACATAAGGGAAACACAGTTGAGAACTATTGGTAGCCAGCACAGCTTGATTAGTGGAAAAGTGGAGGAAAAAAACTGTTGTATTAGGACAAATTCTGTAGATAAACATAGCTCAAATCATAATGAGAATGAATCTTTGTATACAGAAAGGTTATGTAATAGAATGTCCCAGTAAAGTCTGTTGGACAAGGGAAATTAGAAAAAAAAGGGCTGGTTTATTTTATGCTGCAGGATATTACAGCTAATCTTCAGTGTATACCAGAATTCTGAAGAGATAAGTACTTACTAATGCCAGTTTTAAAACACAAATAAACAAACAAATCACCTTTGTTTTGTAAAAAAGTAGGGCAAGTACAAAAATCAAAACACCACCCTGTTTAATGTCCTTTATATATGTAGGTTCAAAAGAATTTGTAGCCCAGATTAAAGATGGATCTGAATATCTCAAAAGAGCACGATTAATAAAGGATTTCTCACTTCAAAAATTGTAATTAAAATATGCCCCACAGCAAGCAGGATTTGAGTTAGGGTTAGGGGATTAGACAGTCATGGTTAGGATTAGAATAAGGGTTTGTAGAATGAGGTTTAGGAGGTTAGGAAATTCAGAGGTGAGGGTTAGGATAGGGTTGGGCTCAGGGTTAAGGTTAAGGTGGCCACCATTATATTCTTGATGGTCCCACTGAATCAATATTATCCCTATTACACAAAGAAGAATTATCAGGCCTACAAGGTACTCATTTTATATCTTAATGGTTTGTTTTATTCTTATTCTGATAGCTTCTCTCTTACTGAGAGAAAGGCTTCTCAAAAGAACCTAAAAGTTTTTCCAGCCATTTGCCTCCAAAACTAGCATACTGACAAAGGAAGCAAAGACTTTGATATTCACAGAACCCCACAGATAATCAAAGGATAAGTTGCCAAGAGCCACACAGCTTGCTGCCAGCAAAGAACATTTATGCTACCCTATGCTGGGTCTCACTGTCAGCTATTGCTGCAGTTAATTTTCTTCTGAGATAAAATGCTCTCAGTATTCTTCTGCTGTAGACATGTCTAGTTTACTTTCTTCCCAACCTAAAAATATGCTTACTAAAGATTTCTCTGTGAAGTTTTCACTTTACAATGAAAATTCTGAAACAGGAATCTCAAACAAGCAATTGACACAAATTCATTGATTATTAAAAATTGACTTTTTATTATTAATTACATGTAGAATATATACCTGAGACATGGTTTGTTATTCACATGATGTACTTAATAGCAAATGAATTACAAGTAAATTAAGTTTGTTAACTTGACCCTAGTTCAATTTGTTCATAATGAAAATAAACTTAAAAATTGATATGAAAGGACAAAAATATATTTAATCAATATATCCACACAGGTACAATAAATATAAAATGATAATGTGGGTCTGAATCTTTTCCTGGAATAGGTAACATGTTTTAAAGAGTTTACTACTCCTAGATCATAAGATGCTATTAATAATGAACATTGTCCTCACTCATACAAGACTAACATATCTATGTTTTTAATTATGATATAAACATATTTTAAATTTTATGCAGGCATAAACATGTTAATAATTTAAAAGATATTTATATCTAGTAAAACCTCTTTAAAAAAGATAAATATACAAAGATAGGCAGATCCAGCACAGGGCTTATCTTGTCTTCTAAACTAAACCACAATCATTTTCATAACTTCAGCTTCGTTGAATTAATCACACCAGGGCTTTTTAAATGTTACTAAACCTCTATCAAAAAAAAAAAAACAAACAAAAACAAAACAAATGACCTGGCTGGCCAGTATTTGTACAATTTTGAAGGAGAATAACTATTTAGGTAATGTAAATTTTTCTCCAGATGTACTGAGTAAAGTATTTTTAATGTGACTGATTGTAGGATGTCTACAGTCTCAGAAGAAACACTTTGTCAATTTTCTGTATGTAAAACCAATTATTTCACTATTATGCTAAGTAGAAAAAACAAAGAAATTCTAATAAGGGAATAATTCCTCTAAGGGGAAAAAATTTTCGAGGCAAGGGCTGGGGGGTGGGGCATGAGAAGAAGGAACAAGTACTTTGTCTTTGTTTTTGTCTTCAGTACATATCCATGATCGGATGTTGCAAAGTTCATCACAACTTCACACCAAAAATTCAAATCATCAATCCAATCCTAACATACTTTGTTGTTCTTGTTTTTGGTGGTGGTGGTGGTTGATTGTTTATTTGTAAGTATATCCCGGAAATATGCTTTCTTTGGTCTGCACACCTTAGAGATGATCAAGTATCTCTAAGTAAAATGGGAAATCTAGCTCACACAGGTATGGTTTTTCCCCATTGTTGTTTTTGTTCCATGTAACTAGGAAGATCCTCAGACACAACTCTGTAAGAGGAAAGTGAATAACAGAAGCTTAATGAACACCCTAGTTCTGTTTCTGCCGGTCCTGTTTCTGTCTTACATAGGTTCAAGTCTCACCAAACTCAGGGCAAGACTGATAGTCATCCATAACTCTAATTTCAGCAGATCTGACCCTTTCATCTGGCTTTTGAATGCAGCAGACATGCACAGGTTTCACAGACAGAAAGGCAGATGGGCAGGCAGGCAGGTAACAATCCCACCTTCAACCCACCCCTACCTCCTTCCCAACACACACACACAGAGAGAGAGAGAGAGAGAGAGAGAGAGAGAGAGAGAGAGAGAGAATAATAAAAATCAGGTCAATTAGATCATTTTATTATCCATTTTTTAAATAAAATGCATAATAAAAGATCAATATAATCAGTCATCCTGAAACTCTGTATGCCAGGCAGACTTACTTAGTTAGACGGTAAAAATACATAAAAAGGATATCAACATGAATATCATTCATTGTCCTGGAACTCCATTAATCTTTCTAGGTAGACCTGGTTTCAGATATCTATGGTTCCAGACTAAGCCAGTTTATGCAGTGACTTCACAGACAACCAGATATACATGGAGAGAAATTTCACCACCATTTCAGTCTATGGAACCAACCTTTAATAACAGTCCACAAACACGTGATAGTAAAATAAGATCCTAGAGCACATTTATGGTTCTAGTTTCATGTCTAAGGAAGACACACAATCAGAGCTGAAACACAATCAGTCAAAAAGTCCTTAGTAAAACCCAACTGGCCTTCCTTACCAAAGTTCTATAGACAACAGGAAGAAACAAATCATGTCTCTGTATATTAAATCCAAAATATTTTGTTGTTGTTTCTCTGCCTACTGAGTCCTGGGATTACAGGCCTGTGCCACTATTGATTGATCACAATTGGTCATTGACTATATTGATTATTGATAATTGATTAATATGGATTACTCACAGCGTCAGACCCCCACCCTCTTCCCGTAGAAACCATGCCCAAGGAACAACCGCGGTAATTGATACTAATCAATTATCAATAAACATGCTAATCAATAATACTAATCAATGACCAGTAATCCATGCTGGTCAATAACTAAAAATGATTAATTATGATGATAATCGATGATTGATAATCAGCAGTCAATGCCAATCAGTAATCAATACCAATTGATATTTTGTTGTTGTTTCATTTCTGGAAAGAGCTCCTCTTTGTTTAGCCTTGACTTTCCTGTAACTTGGTCTGTAGACTAGGCTAGCCTCAAATGTACAGTGATCCACCTCTCTCTGCCACCACCACTGCCTGGCCAAAGCTAGAATCATTAATAAAAATGATGAGAATCTCAGCCGGTCATAGAGGTGCACAGCTTTAATCCCAGCATTTGAAAGGCAGAGGCAGGCTCTTACAGGTTCGAGGCCAACCTAGTCTACAAAGTGTGTCTGAGACATCCAGGAAGTCTGCCCTGCCTGCCTCTGCTACCTCCACAGCCAGAGACAGAGAAAGACAGAGAGAGTCTTACAGCCAACATTTGCCTAAATTGAGAAAAACTTGAAGCAATTCATCAGGAGACAGGAGGACTGCTGTGCACTGAACTTTTGCTTTTTTCCAAGCATCATTCAAGGGTAAAATTGTTAATTATTTTTCGAAACACTCGATTCTAATAAGAGGACACATGGACATTGGAAACAATTTCTCCCCTCAGAGGACCAAAGGAAGTTCAAAACAATTTCAACAGCCTTCTGTGCCTGTCTCGGTAGTCTGTGTAGTAGACTGTGGAAAGATTGGAGAAAACTATAGCAGTGGATCCTACAGAAACATGGAGAGTCAGGGACCAGGATTGTTTACTACACTGTTTGTATTTTACTGAAGATACAAATACAGATACTAGGGAGTCTGACCCTGTCCTAAATGTAATGACAGTGGCCATGGATCGAGAGCACAAGAAACTCACAGTCCTAATCCATACCAAATCAATTTTCTTTGACGAGAAAAACCAAAACAGAAACCAAAACAGAACTCTAGAACTTGTTAATCAGAAATGATCTCTTAGTTTTAATCCAACAAGCAGCCGAATACCATCTATAGCTCTAATTTTTGCAGATATGTTGCCTTTCTCTGATTTCTGAATGTATCATTCACTGGCAGAGATTGATATAGGTAGATATGACAACAACAACAACAACCCCCAAAACCTGTCTTACCTCATAGATTGTCTGGGAATATATCTTTGGTGAAAGTATTCCATGGCCACTATGTGCTCCCTGCCTGGCATATGTACAGATAGAACCAGATGCTACTGAACACCTTCCACATGAGAAACTCCTGACATGCTTGAAGTATCTGTTGATAACTTTGAACAAAAAAGGACAGCAGCTCTCATTGTGATTGTTTATACTCTCTCAAGACCAGAGTTTTGCAGCCAGCACTCAGAAGGCAGAGGCAGGCTTGTCTCTGAATTCAAGGTGAGCCTGGTCTACAATGTCAGTTCAAGGACAACTACTTAAAAATCAGCAAAACAAACAAACAAGGGAAAACAAACAAAAGGTCCGAACTCCAGGAATGAAATCTAAAGCAGGTGTTCGTCCACCGCTTCTGCAATTTCACCTTTATGCATTTATGAGTAAATGTGGTTCTGAGCAGGATGGGCATTTGTCAGATACCAGTAAAAATTAAAAAAAAAAATAAACTTATAATGAATCCCAGCTGTGTGCTTACCAGTGACATAGCTCCACTTCTTCCACTTGCCTCCCTCTGGTCTTTTAGAGAAATTTACAGAAATGGTATGGATGTACAGTCATAGTTATTTCTGGAGTCAGACAGGGTTACAGGGATGTTCCTTGGGGTAGTTAGTCAGTTAGTTTGGTTGGTTGGTTTGTTTCATCTCTTAAAAATAGATGATGTAACCATGGAAGAATTTTTGTTATGGCAGGTGGAGTAAGAGAGTCTACAGAAAGATTAAAGTATAGAGGAAGAAGCTGGAGAGAAATCACAGCAGTTCAAATCACTTCATGTTCTTCCAGAGGATCTGGATTTGACTCCCAGTACACCTGCCGGGATAGACAAAGCTGTCTTCTGGACTCTGTCCACACCTGACAACCTCATGATCCACCTACCCAATCAACAGGAAAGACAGTCAGAGACCTAGCAAAAATGTCAGAATCGCACAGCCAAACAGAATTATATGCAACCAGATGCCTCAGATATGTTTTCATTTACATAGAAAGAATTGACTCATGGGAAATAATAAGCAAAGCTGCTCACCATAACTATAAAATAACTTCTCACAGCTGAGCTGCCCAGGCCAACTGGACAATCAAGTAGGACCCTTGGACCCTGTGGAGAGGACTGAGATTTGAGAGAAAATAAAATAGCATGGCAAGTCAAGAGGTCTGATCAAGCTGGGTGGTTGTGGCGGTGGTGCACGCCTTTAATCCCAGCACTTGGGAGGCAGAGGCAGGTGGATTTCTGAGTTCGAGTCCAGCCTGGTCTACAGAGTGAGTTCCAGCACAGCCAGGGCTACACAGAGAAACCCTGTCTCAAAAAACCAAAAAAAAAAAAAAAAAAAACAACACACACACACAAAAAAGGTGTCTGATCAAGCTGGCAAAAATTTTATTGTTCATGATGGTTATATATTCTGAAACCAGGATACAACAAAAGGTAGGAAAGAAAGAGGACTTTGCAGGTGGATGAGGCTGCAGCTGTGGGGTCTGAGTTATTCTCACAAAGCCTTTCCATTACCAGAAATTCTAACAACATCTCTCTAGCAGGATGTTGTCTAAATCTAGAGATTAGGAGGAAGGGTTACTAAGGTGGGTTGCTATGAGGCCTTGAAGTTCTGAGACCTGACAAGTGAATCATGGAAGGTAAGAAGAAAGAAGAATAGTAGATAGGAGAGCCAAGGGTGAGTGTTTGCTGAGAGTAAGGCCTTGCCATGGCTTCCCACATCCCCCCCTTCCCTGTATAATAGAACACTGGAAGCATGGAGGGGAAGCATAGGCCTGATCCCCTTTGAGTTTCAGGCATTGCACTGAAGGGCTAAGCACTCCTTGGTTGGGGAGGCCGATCCCCAGCCTCCCGGGTGCTTTTTCAAGTGGACGGGAAGAGTGACCTATGCCAACCTGTATGCAATCAGGCATGCTTCTCAGGATCCCATCTTTGAGTGCAAAGAAAGAGGTATCCCTGCAGTACTTTACCCTCCAGCATCCCCCTTTACAGAGGAGAATCAGTGGTAGGACTTCCCACAAAGGCAGCTGCTCTAGGGAATTTTAGGAGGTTTGAACTTTGAAGCACTGCATTGGGACTGGTGCTTGATAAGTTCTGGAGTGGGTTCATCATCAGAATTCAATTTTAGGTAATGGACCTAGAGTGGTCTGGTCGCAAGATTTTCTACCTGGATCTTTATGAGAGTAGTAAGGCAAGAGAAGGCCCGGGGGCCAAAAGAAATGAGCAAGAGAAGGCCAATGAGAGGTCCAAGTATAGAAGACAGCAAGGTAGAAAGCCAAGGCAAGGTAGAGAACCAGTTCTTACACCAGCTCTCGCTTTGTTTTTCTTTGTTATTCTTTCTAAGCCCTCTCGAACACTGTGCATGCTATCTTTTACTGCCCCCAATTTATCTGCAAAGAAGCAGCACTGTTCCTTTAAAGTGGCACAGAGTACTTTCTGTTGCAGGAGCAAGAGATCTAGGCCTCACTGTTCTGAAGGACAGCTTTAGCTAAAGAGGAAAGTGACTCACTAAGGGCTTCAGTGCTCTGCTGTCACTCTCTAACATCTTGATCAAGGGTGGCATGAAGCTCAGAGTCGTAGTGGTTGGAGAGGACAAGGGAGGAAACTCGAGTCCCAACACCCACTGCCAGCCCCAAGATGATTGCATTGGTCACTGCAATGATGGGCTCTCACTTTTGTCAAAGGAGAACTTCATCGTGTTGTGAGGGTGAGGTCCAGGAAAGGTGCTCCTCTTGGTTCCATAAGTGGAAAAGTCATTTGAGGAGTAATAGGCTAACCACAGGAGAACCTGTACAAAAGATCTTTTGAAGCCTTAAAGGTGGTAAGGTGTATGCATGGAGTAAGTCCAGAGGAGCAGGGCTACCACGTATCCTCAAGAGGGATAAGGTAAAAGTCGCCTGTAAAGTTAAAAGAGGCTTAAGTCTGATTATAATTCAAGCAAAGGTAGGAGGCAGCTTGTTTCCAGGAGAGGTGACGCAGGTACCAGATCCTGAGACCATTTCCAAAGAAAATCCTTTAAAGGAGGAATGTTGCCTGTTGCAGCCCGAGCTGCCCCACACTTGGGGGCCAGAAATGTTGAGAACTGCTCTACCCCATGTTTGGGGGCCAAAATGTCTCAGAACATTCTGTCAATGTTTGAACCTGCACTGCCAAATGCTTTGGGGACTAAGTTGTTAGATCCTGCACTGCCCCAAGCTGCTTCAGTCTGTGGGTCAGGATTCAGCAAGAGAGAGAGAGTGAGGACAAACTCGAAGAATGGAGACCAGAGTGTAATTCAATCCCATTTATTCTTCAGTCTTTCTTCCTAGTCCAAGTCCCAAGTCTTGAGTTCCTAGTCCCTAGTGCCTCCAAGTTCCAAGTTTCTTCTTCCTAGTACTAAGTGCCTATTGTCTAACTCCAAGTTCTTGCCCATGTACATCATCAAAAGTCACTGTCCTAAAATATCTGATACATGTGTACAACAGAAAGCATGATCGTGACATCACTGTAAATAAATGGATACATTCTAGACAATGTAATAATGTAATTCTGGTGCTTCCTCCACTTATTTCCTGAAATAGAAATTATAATCTAATTATTCTATCATTTTTAGAAGGAAATTGAATTATAAATTTCACCTGTGTCACTTCTGATCCATTTGAATAGGATAAAGCCTTGAAAAACAAATGGCAACTGAGAGGGATATGCAGGGGGAATCAGATCAACTGTACTGAGCAAACATCTGAAAAGCTGTGTGAACAATTACTAACTACAAATGTGATGGGCAAGCTGTGTGTATTTGCTCTTGTCCTTAATCACAGAGGTACAAGCAGATGTATGTCATTGAGCTAGAAGCTGGCATGATCTGTGTGATGTATTGCAGGACAGCAAAAGTTACATATTAAAACCCTCATACCCCTGTAAAAATCAACCAAGGATACAAAAATGATAGAGAGACCTCACGATTCTTTACTGAGGTTGCTACAAAGAATTATACATTCACTGCAGTTCTGTATTCATCTTGCAAAAACATGCTGTAAACCAGTTTAAGCAGCAACATTAATTAAAGTTTACTAGAAGGGAATGCATGTTTAAACAGTAGAAAATGGACAAATGAATATATTACTAATGTTTATGCTGATCAAAAATAAGGAACATAGGGCAGGAAAGATAGCTCAGGATTGGAAAGCTCTTGCTGGTCTTCCACATAATGGTAGTCAATTTCTAGTATTTACATGGGGATCAACAACTACCCATTTCTTCAAGATCAAGAGGACTGAGGCCATCTTCTGACAACAGAAAAGATGAGGCCCACATGATATTCATGTTCATCCACACAAGCACAATATTCTCATTTAGTCAAAAATTTCAGAACAAACACAAGAGTAAGGCAGAACAACATACACCTGGAATCCAATGAGTGCAAAGCCTCAGGCAGTATTGATATCATGAACATATGCCATTCATGGAAATAAAATATAATATAATATATTTTGCCAAATTTTAAAATGAAAGATGTGGATGAAAATGTACACAGAAGCATGTGCTTATTTTACAAAATCATGTCAGGTGGCTTCTGTGGTTTCTATATCTACTATCAGCACAAAAAGGTCTTCACAGATAAATTTTGTCTTGAAAACAATAAACAAAAGATATAAAGTTAAAAAATATAAAACCACCAGGCTTGCAAAATAGCTTAGCATTGAATAGGAAATGTTTATACTGTATCTTACATGATTTAGGGACTGAGACCAGATTGGGAATGTATGGGAGCATGAGAAGAAAGCTGAAGGATCAGTTTCATCCACAACACAGTAGACACACAGAACAAAATATGTCCCGTCTAAAAAGAAATACAGGGGTAAACCTGGAGCAGAGACTGAGGAAATGGCCAATGAAAACTTGCCCAGCTGAAGACCCACATTATGAACAAGCACTAATCCATGACATTATTAGGGATACTCTGTTATGCTCCCACACAGGAGCCTTGAATAATTGTCCATTAAGAGGCTCCACCCAGCAGCTGACTTGAAACAGATGCAGAGAACCATAGTGAAACATTGAATGGTACTTAGGGACTGTTATGGAAGAGTTGGGGGAATGATTGATGGCCCTGAAGAAGATAGGAACCCCTCCACAGGAAGACCAACAGACTCAACTAACCTGGACCCTTGGGGACACTCACAGACTGATCCAAAACCAATAGCACACACAGTCTAGACTAAGCCCCCTGGAACATATGTAGCAGATGTGTAGCTCAGTCTTCATGATGGTCCCCCAACAACTGTACCAGGGGCTGTCCCTAAAGCTGCTGTCTATCTTTGGAATCTGCTCCCTGAACTGGGCTGCCATGTTGGCTTCAATGGAAAAGATGAACTTAACCCAGCAGAGACTTGGATGCACCAAGGTGTGGAGATACACAGGGGCCCACACCTTCTCAAAGGAGAAACAGAGGATGTTGGATGGAGGGACTCTGTGCAGGCAGTGGACCTAGAGTAGGGACTTCACAAAGTTCATAGCCATTTTATTTATAACAGCTTGAAACTGAAAAAATCCAAGATGTCACTCAACCAAAATATGGATATAGAAAATGTGGTTCATTTACAAATGGAAAAACTATTCAGCTATAAAATCCAAGGACATCATCAATTTTGAAGGCAAATGGATACAACTAGAAACTATTATCCTGAGTGAGGTAACCCAGACCTAAAAGCACATGGATGTATGTACCCACTTACAAGTGAATAATAATCATAAAAAAGAAAACCCACACTACACTTCAAAGACCCTAGGATGTGCCAGAGACCATGAATTGGAGGACAACAAGGACTCTATGGGGTTGATATTAGCTGAGATGCATAGCAGTTAGATATGGATGCTGAAGAGGCCACATCTGCAGTCAGGCAGGACCCCCAGTGGAGAGTAAAGACACCAACCATTCCAAACATTTCTACCCAAAATTTGTCCTGTCTATAAGAATACAATCCACAACATAGATTCTGTCCAGAAGCAAAATAACCCTTTGATACCATTTTGTTGTTCTAACTTGCTAATCTGCTGCTGTGATTCAATCCTCTAAGCAAAAGCATCTCAGGTAATAAGTGTTTGTTGTACAAGGTTCTGTCAGATCACAGTCCATCATTTTGGGAGCTTAGATTAGAAACTGAAGGCAAAAAGCATGGACAAACACTGTCTCCTGGCTTGCTCTTTTGCTTGGTCACTGTCTCATGCTCAGCCTGCTCTCTCATCCAGCCCAGGACCACTAGTTTAGGGATATTGCCAGCCTCAGTGGAAGAGGCTTCCTAATCAATCATCAACACTGTCTCACAGACATAGCAACCAGCCATTCTGATGAGGACACACCCTCGATTGAGGCTGCTTCAGATGACTGTAGTTCTGAAATGCTGAGAACTTAAGACAACTATGACATAGACACAATAATAAATGAGGACGTTTTAGCAACCCCAAACCAATGAGCTAACCATATCAATTACAGGAGGCCATGCTTCCCTACGAGATACTTGGAGTCGTGGCTGAGCCAGGACAAAATGGGAAGGGCACTTGCTCAGAGCAGGGAAGAATATACTGGAATGGAGGATTCAGAGCCTGTGCTGCTCTTGGGTGAGGTGTCTTTAAGCTTGGGTTCCCAATGGAGTGCTAT
Organism: Arvicanthis niloticus; assembly: GCF_011762505.2. Classification (NCBI taxonomy): domain Eukaryota; kingdom Metazoa; phylum Chordata; class Mammalia; order Rodentia; family Muridae; genus Arvicanthis; species Arvicanthis niloticus. The sequence continues at coordinate 2,213,126 of NC_133431.1, forward strand.
GAAAGATATGGCTAAAACAGCTGGAAGGTGGATAGAGAAGTAGATTGCCCCACAGACCTGGATGTGGCCTCCCCCCAAAATAGGATCTCTGGTCCAAGAAAAATATGCTAACTCTGTTGGAATGGATGAAGAACAACCTTCCATCTAATGACAACTCCAAAACTACAGAGTCACATATGGACTGGATCCAGGGTAGAACAAGAGGGGGTAATGAGGTATTTGTCCTTTCCACAATATAAAACAGGGTAGGAAGAACATGATTGAGTTTTCTGTCATGGACTATTCAATGGGTCTTAGTTTTATTGGTAAGAAGGGTTTAACCCAAGGTGAGGGACAAGTAACTAAATCAATTGGAATGGATACAGTCGCATTTCCTCTCTCAGTCACAGAATAATAAAGTGCCACACATAACAGACACCCACAATGGGGCAGAAGAGGCTACCCAGCAGATTCCTCCACTTGGACAGAGGAGAAAATAAAGACAGGATGGCAGCTGTGAGCCCTGTAGCAGGTTTCCAAGTCTGCTCTAACCTTCCCAGAAATTAAGACCAGAGGCACCCTGTCCCCTACACCAGGCTCTGAAATATCTTCCAAGCCCTTAGTGGCTTCAACTCTCCAGTGCATCCACTATACTGTGCTTCCACAGTCACTTTTGTCATCTACCTCCACAAATACTCAAGAAAATATAAAACCCAAGAAACACAGACACAAATCTAACAGACAAGCCACTTATACAAAGAACAATGACACATCTTAAGAGGCAGCCTTTCAACCCTTCATCTGAGATTCCTGAGTGTTTTGGGGTTCCAGTCCATGCACCAAGATGTTGTGCCTAGGTCACTGGAACCCCAAACACCACCAAGAACCTATTGCAATGAAAATATACAAAGGTCTGTATTATGAGCTCAGTAAGAATAATTTGCACCAGTCAATCTCACATCAGGTCCAAACTGAGAGACTGAGTCTAGGGGTGCTGAGTATTTATTGCAGCTACAGCAAGACTGGGGCATTAACATACAGATCAGCAACTTAATTATTTAGATACAGCATGTCTGGCATAATTTGCAAGAATCAAACAAAGGGGCAAAACCATCTGACAACTATGATGGGTAGGATAACTTTTTTTTCTTCTTTAAGGTTTATTAGTTATCTATATGTAGCTAAACCCTGCTGTTGTACCTTGATTGGCTGTTGATAAGTGGGTTTTGTCATAGGATGTCTGCTCAAGTGGACTTTGTACAATCTCAAAAACTGTGCATGCCTCCTAAAGATACTGCAGGCCATCCCCACTTGCTTTTCCTTTCCTACCTCATCCCTGTATTACAGCCCCCACTTGTGCAAATAGTTCCTGTTCACCCACATGCCATGCCGGAACGAACACAAGGTATACTTTTCATTGATCTACCACCATATTTGTTATCCTGAATGCAATTTTCACAATTTTACTGTACTACACACCAGAAGCAGCTTAACATCACTAATGACAAAGTCTCCTAGTAGATTACTAAGTACATCTCTTCCTGCCCATCTCTTCTCTGAGCTTTCAACATTAGCAAGCATTCCCTCCTGAACATAACAAACAAACAGGTCACTAAATGAGGCAACACTCAGCCAAGGCTCTCTGCAAATCCATACATTAAAGAATAACCCAGGAACAAAACTCCCACCCAAACAAGACAAATTCAAAAATCAGTACCCAAATCAATAATCACTTCAAACCCAGAGGCCTAGACACCAGCATTGGAATATAATAAATAACAACCAGGAAAATATGTCACCAAGAAATCCAAGCTATCCTATCACAGCAGGTCCTGAGAAATTAAAAAATGCAACAGATACAGTACAAAATAGGTCGTTTGGGGGAAGGGATAGGAGATGCACAGGAGGATCTGCAGACAGACAGACAGACAGACAACAGACAACAGACAGACAGAGAGGGAGCAGAGAGAGAGCCCTGAGAGTAGAGAAAGAGAATAGAGAGGGGCATGTGCAGAGAACAGAGACAGGGAACAAACAGAGAAAGCTGTATAGCTGGTGGTTCCTGTATATAAAGCACTCCTGACAACAGCAGCAGGTGATAGAGGCAGGGAATGACTTAAGCAGTTGCTAATACCCTGAGAGCAGAGCATTTAAATTGCCTGTGCAGTGACAACTACAGAGACAAGGTTCATCCAGGGAACAGGAAAGGAAGAGAGAATCTCAGACGTTAAAGATGAATAAGACAAAATGTATATATCATCAAAAAATGTGGATTCTAATAGTTTTCTGGCCGGGCGGTGGTGGCGCACGCCTTTAATCCTAGCACTTGGGAGGCAGAGGCAGATGGATCTCTGAGTTCGAGGCCAGCCTGTTCTACAGTGTGAGTTCCAGGACAGCCAGAGCTACACAGAGAAACCCTGTCTCGAAAAACCAAAAAAAAAAAAAATTTCTGGCCCTAAAGAACCAGGAATTCTGCCACATATGAGAAAGGAAAAACTACAGATGATTGGAATAGAAAAAAGAAGAATATCTGCACAAAGGTCTAGAAAAATATTTTCAATGAAATCATAAAAGAAATTTTCCCTGGGACAAAGAAGATGCCTGTTAATGTACAAGAAGATCTAAATCACCCAACAAATTGGAAGAAAAAAAGTCCCTTTTCCACATAATAATCAAACACTAAATGTAAAAAGTAAAGTGACATAAAAAAACTGCAACGGAAAAAAATTAACAAAAATTAAACAAAACAAAAGAAGTGAGGAATGAAAGCACATCTACCAGGTTTATGCCTGTCTTCTTAATGTATACTGTAAAAGACAAAAGGGTTTGGACAAATGTGCTGCAGAGTCAAAGAAACCACCCATGTTTCTACAGGAAAACAACTGGTCCAAATGTTTTGGGCAGATTCAGAATCACCCATGATAATGAAGTTACTCAGACGTCACCTCCTGATCTAACAAGTGAGGAGCATCACCAGGGACCTCACAGGTGGTCACGTCTGGCTGATGCTTCCAATGCAGCCCCAGAGAGGACCCAGCACCCCAGCTCCCACTGCTAAGCCTCCTGCCCCTACCAATTGTGGGCAGTGGTCCTGTGCTCACCATGACTCGATTTCAGAGCTTCCCTGAGGTCTCCACACAGCACCAGACAGCAGGGCTCAGAGCTGGGCACAGATGACCATTCAAGCCTGCACAGGCACAGTGAACTTGCAGAATGGCTCCCAGAAGAACCCACCTCCCTGTCTGATTGGCAGGTCTACCTGGAAGCCTTGATAGGCCAGTGAGTCTTACCACTCCTCAAGATTAAAGTGTGCTTCCAGACCAGGGTCAGACCTTTTCCAGAGCTCAGGAGGGATTTGCACTCCATTAGCTTTTGTTTCTGTCTTCAAAGAGGAATCTCACCCCACCCAGCCCTGGGGGAGAACCCAGCATTCCAGCTCTGGCTGTTCAGCTGCCTGCTCCTCCCCTCTGAGAGCAATGATCCTGCACCTACCAGGACCTGACTCCAGACCTTACCTGAGCTTTCCTCACAGCACTTGCCTTCTTCTTCCTGCAATCAAGGTGAACAGCTTCCATAGCCCAGTACTCAGTGTGCAGTGGAGGTGTCAATCTGACCCACAAGAGGAAGGATACCCTGGTTATTTCTTAGCATTCTGTCTAAACTCCACCATAGTTTCCTGGCAACAGCCAGGTAAGCTCCCCCCCCCATGTTTATCTGGCAACAGCCAGATAGGCCTGACCCACTGGAAAGGTAGCTACTTGTCCCTTCCTCTCTTTTGATCTCTTGCCCTTTTGTTCTCTTCTGGTTTGTTGTGTCTTTATTTCTTGCTTATATCATATATCTGATACTATATTGGGGTATATGGTACATGTGATAGTTTCTATACACTTTTTATTTTATAGAATAGTATTTGAATTATTGGTGTTGTACTTCAGTTAAATGTTTGGCACCATTTGTTAGTGAAATCTTCTTGTCCTGTTTCTTTCCCATTAGTTGGATGCTGTTCATGGTTTCTCCAATCAGTTGAAACATTTTAAGGGCAGCACAGAGATAAGATTTATTCAAAGCACTGAAGTAGTTATGATATATGCCATCATCACTCTACATGGATGAAAAACAGGGGCCTTATCTATCTGTCTCTTGAGAGGCTCTGACAGACCCTTCCCAATACATATGCAAATGCTTGCAGCCAAGTATTGAACTGAGAACACTGGAGTGAGGAGTCAGCCTCCATCCACATTTCCAGTTCTTTTGACACAGTATTATCACTCAGTATACAAAAAGTATAGACTATCACAACAAGACATTCAATTTACACAATCTATAGGTCTGCAAAAGTACTAAAATATTTAAACTGACAAATTCATAATTCAACCAAAGTATGAAACAAATGTATTACAATAAACTCCATAGCAAGATGTTACTATAAGCCAGTGACATACTAACCATTACAAAAATGGAGTTAAAGACTCCACTTAATTCAATGTGGATATTATGGGCAAAAATATAAGGAAATTCAAAAAAGCACATCAATTCAATGTTCCATCTGTGTCACTAATTGTAATATAACCAAGTCACATAAATGAGCACGAGAGACATACATCTGTGTTGTTGCAATGTAATCCAAGACAGGACTGTAGCAAAACAAATACCAACTAGACAAGAATGAAAACTATACGGTATATACTAACATTAGCAATAAAATTCTCTCTCATAAATGACATCTAATTTCTTTCATTCCTTTGAATAAAATGTATGAAATTGTTCTCAAATTTTTGAATGAAGTGTTAACAAACATCAACCAAAGAAATGTTTCATCAAATGACACTGACTGTCAGAAACTGATTATCAAGCAAGATGTCAGCATTATAACTCAGTGAATGTCTTTGCAGGTACTGATACTGGACAGGATGGGTGATGAATAATTATAATTATTCATTAATTATTCAATTATTCAATATAATTATTCAATAATTCAAGTCATTATTTGTTTCAGCATGATGACATATTCTAGAGATGACAGGAATTACATGATTTTGAGGAGATTTTGTGAACATGACCAGCATACAATAGTATATCAACAACAGAGAGAATGGTCAACTCCTGCCTCAATGTTGCATGTGAGAGTGCCCTTCCCTACACTAGACAATAGAAGATATAATGTCCCATGATTAAACTCAATGTCTAAATGTTAAATATCACTTATGACCTTCTCAACTTTTGTCTTACTATGGAAGTTCTGATGAGATCCATTGTGTTCATACATATGGCTGTTGACACATGGTCTGGTCCCAGCTGTCCAGGAGAAGATACTTTCTGAAAATATTTATGCCATGAATATGAATGAAATCATGGCACCTGAGGATGGAGAACATGATCTTCACAACATGTTTTCAACAATGTTTTGATCAAAAGTTTTCAGGTCTCAGATGTAGAGCTTGAGGCAATAATTTGCCCAATGTATCCAGGGAGCATTACGTAAGATGAATAGAAAGGATTTTTTGAATATAATTAAGTAGATCTCCAAACAGCAGTAGCCTTAAAAACAGACACATAGTTGTAAATGTGTGTGTGTGTGTGTGTGTGTGTGTGTGTGTGTGTGTGTGTGTGTGTGATGTTTGACTGCATAAGAAACAGATTAAACAACTGCTCTGGCTTAGATCCTAGCAAACATGAAGAAGCTGTGTGGTTTCACTATTTCCTTTTTACTCCTGAAGTTTTCTCTCATCTTATGCTGTGTGACTGAACTCAGTTGCTTTTGGAGGATAAAGAATAGTTTAGATAATGATGAGCATTTGAGAAGTGACTGTGGTTTTACTCTTTATACATTCGAGGAAGCTTTTGAAGACAATAATTATAATGAACTTACTTCTTTAAGGTAAGTCATTAACTATGTTTCCTGCTTTAGTGTCATGAATTAGAAATATTTATCTGTATACAGAAATTGTAGGGTTCTGTCCTGTTCTCCCCCCTGTTACTTTAGGAACTACTGAAAAATAATCATTACATCATTGACTATTTTAGTACTTTGAAATGTGTCACAGTTTAGTTTATCTTTACTATGCTGGGCTCCAGTTCACAATGTTGGACAATGAGAGAGACTAGATTCTGTTGAGTGTTCGTGGATATCTTGTATTGAAAGATGTCTCTTCATCTACCTTGAATTCACAGTTCTCACCTTTGGGAAGAGCTCAATATGAAGAGACTCCAACACTGCCTATATTCTATTGTCTGCTATTGATTCTTGTATGAGCAGGCATCTAAATGATAAAAAGGTTATCAAATTTTGGTCTCCAAAAGTTAGGCATTCATTAAGACATTTAAATATTTGTGTATGTGCTGGTCTACTATACCTGATTACATGAATAACTAAATATATATATATATATATATATATATATATATATATATATATATATATATAAAATATATCATATAACTTGTGATATAATGTAATATAACATTACATATATACCTTGCTTTTTAAAATAGTCTTTAAATGCATCCCCTTGCCATTCTGGAGTTGACACTTAATGTGGATAAAGATTGCCAGGCTTCATATTCTTTTACCAGAATAATCTTTTGGTTCAATTATGCAAATACTCAGTCACATATTAGGCTTATTATCACTACCAGTTAGATGGTCAATATATCTATCAATTATCAAATAAATATAACATTAGAGAAGATCTAGGAGAATAAATGCATTTCTTGTAGATAAGAACCAGTTCTTAATGTGGCTACATAGTTCTGAGATCCCAAGTGTGAGATGTTATCATTTGTGCCTGCCGATCAGGTAGGAAGGAGTGTTAAATTTACTCACATATTACATAATCTGTATGACTGGGACTACTTTTTTATGACTGAGTTTTCCTGTAGTTTTCTGTCTTTGACTCTTCAACTGACCTCTTATCTAATTTTCATGTCTTTGGGATTTAAAGAATATGTTTTCCAAAGTACACTGTGTGTACTTTGATAGTGATGGAAGCTTCACATTATTATACTTATCTGTTAGGTCAGTAGGAATTTTATTTCTGATGTATTCTGTTTTATCCTACACCTCAGTAGAAAAATAGTGAAAATCCTCATTGGTGACATTTTTATAAGCCATAATTAGGTTTAAAATTATAAATATATGAACTGGGCCAATGCACTTTTCAGGTTTCAAAAGAAAATCTTAGCTTCAAACGGTCCTATTGAAATTGCAAATTTCATCAAAAGAGGATGTTTTTCATTTTTACTTCTGACGAGAGGTAATTGCTAATAGTAGTAGATAATCTGTCAACTGTCCTGGGCCTGGTGAGCACATTTCATAGGGAGAGAAGATTTCTGTGTTCAGATATCACTTAAAGTTTCTCAAAGAATTAAGAAGACTGAGGTGTTAAGAGAAATCTGATAACTTTTTAATGAAATTGACTAGTAACAACACACTGAAAGGTAACATTAAATTGATGAGTAAAAGAGCAAAAAGGTTAATATTCTAGTTATGTGGATAATATCATATTGTATATTTTGAAATAGATAAATTGATTTATATAAAATATATCTTAAAATAATTATTGTTTGTTGAATATTAACATTTCAATATATTAACATCATGTGCTACAAAAATCATGAGAATATTATCGATAATTTTTTCACTGTGCATAAAACTAGCATTTTTAATGTTTACTACAAAGAGAGTTTGCTATTTTGAAATCTGTAAAATATTCTTACTGATGAAATCATTTCTTTCTTACAAACACTGATAATCATTTTAAGTAAATTGATTGTTAGACAATGTACACAGATGTATAATGTGCTTTGAATACTCTCACACGATATCATATAATGGCTTTTGAATATAATTTTTAATGATTCTTTTTTAATATTTTATTCTCCTTTACTAAATTCCCCCAAAATATTTTTTATGTCTTGAAACAATTTAGTACTCAATGTTAGATATAGGATTCACAGTTATGGATATTATTAAATTTTCATTAATAATATTTTTAGGTTATAAAAATATGAATATAAAAGTTGAACAAATTTGTGATATATTACCTGATTCTCAAAATACTCAATAAAATTATGATGTATAAATTGCATTTAAATATTAAAAATTTTAAGGAGAATGTGTTATACCATTTATGTGTAGTTTAAGCCATGCTTATTTATTTATTTATCTGTGGAATTACAACTCTAAATATACTTTAAAGTAGTCTTGCTCAAGAGGACAATAATCTACTTCAAAGATGACAGAGATATAAATAATCTTTATCAGTTTTCACGAATACAAAATTTATCATATTATAGTACCATACATCTATGAATTCTTAAATTGTATGGAGTTCTAAAGACTTCTAATTTATGAAACTTATTCAAGAAATTGAGACAGAAATTTAGCATGTCTCATAGTACAAACTTTTGCAATTTATATTTCATGTTTCAGACATCTCCCTTAATCATTATTATGCCTTGTTCTAGAATACAAAAAAGAAAATCTGAGTTTCTTCTGGTAATGATTTTTGCTGCTGAGGAGATCAACAAGAATCCTTATCTTTTACCCAACATGTCTTTGATATTTGACATCATTGTTGGCGTATGTGGAGATACATTGGGACTTCTGGATGTAGTATATTCACAACAAAACTATAGTTTGAATTTTATTAATTATATCTGTGGATTAAATCCAATGTGTGTTTCAGACATTATAGGACCATCATGGAAATCATCCTTAAGAATAGCACTTTATTCTAGGAACCCAACGGTAAGAAGGCATAACACTGGAATAGTTAACAACTTTTAAATTTCATTTGCATGTGCCTACAACAAAGCTTGGAGAACATGCATTTATGTGTGTGCTGCTACACACATACACACACATATTGTGTGTGTATATATATGTGTATATACATAGTATATATATTATATATTGTATATATACATATATGTGATAAAGAGTTAAAAATCATATCTAAGCAAACAGAGAAAACTGTTTTATAGGACATTCAGACTTGTCAGAAATTGTCTAGAATCTAATAGAAATATATATATATATATATATTATAATCTTATTATCCTTAACAGGAGTTCTGATGGTGAGTAACATTACCTGTATGTAAGTCCAAGTATCCTAACAATCATATTCCTCATGTGGATGTTTCATCTTCTCTTCTGCGTCCTTTAGGGTTTCTTTGGACCATTTAATCCTAACCTAAGTGACCATGACCAGTTGCCCTTTGTCTATCAGGTAGCCATGAAGGACACCCATTTGTCCCATGGCATGGTCTCCTTGATGGTTCATTTTAGATGGACTTGGATAGGACTGGTCATCTCAGATGATGACCAGGGTATTCAGTTTCTCTCAGACATGAGAGAAGAAATGCAAAGGCATGGGATCTGTTTGGCTTTTGTGAATGTGATCCCAGAAAACACACACTTATACATGACAAGTGCTAAGGTATATGATGAACAAATTATGACGTCAACAGCAAGGGTTGTTGTCATTTATGGTGACATGAACTCTACTTTAGAAATCAGCTTTAGACGATGGGGATATTTAGGTGCTCAGAGAATATGGATCACAACCTCACAATGGGATGTTATCACAAATAAAAAAGATTTCACCCTTGATTTCTTCCATGCGACTGTCACTTTTGCACACCACAAAGGTGAGACTGCTAAACTTAGGAATTTTATGCAAACAATAAACACTGACAAATACCCAGTAAGCATTTCTGACTCTGTCCTGGGGTGGAATTATTTTAATTGTTCAATCTCTAAGAAAAGCAATAAAATGATTCCTTTTACATTCATCAACACATATGAATGGACAACACTGCACAAATATGACATGGTCCTGAGTGATGAAGGTTATAATTTGTATAACGCAATTTATGCTGTGGCCTACACATACCATGAACTCATTCTTCAACAAGTAGAGTCTCAGAAAATGGCAGAACCCAAGGGAGTATTCATGAACTGTCTGCAGGTAAAGTTTCTTACATTTCATTATGTTTAGATAAATCAATGTGATCTTTTAAATGGACTCTGAGAATAAAAATGTACATTTGTTAGAGATTATTCTCTCAGTAGAAAGATTTCTACACTGCAAAACTCCCCATTGAATCTTTAAATGGGTAAATATTATACACAAGGATAAGATTTAAATGGAAACAATACATTTTTGAATATCAGGGAGTTTTGTGAAAATGTGTCTCAACATTTCACCAAATGAATTCAAATTTTAAAATAGGAGCCAACAGTTTTATCTAAAAGCCTTAAGTGATGAGTAGGTTAGAATATTTTTCTAAAGAATAATTTCTCAAAAATAGGTACATGAGCTGAGCAGTGGTGGCTCACACCTTTAATCCCAGCACTCGATTGGCAGAGGCAGGCAGATTTCTGAGTTAGAGTGCCAGCTTGGTCTACAGAGTGAGTTCCAGGACAACCAGGTCCACACAGAGAAACCCTGTCTCAAAAAAAAAAAAAACAATAAATAAATAAATAAATAAATAAATAAATAAATAACAGGTACATGAGCTGGGATTAAAAGTTATTCATTTAACTTAACAATTATTTATATAACCATAAATGACTAAGACTGCACATTTTATTAAGTTTGTGGGTTTTTTTCTACATGCATAATGTATATATATGAAACACCCAGAATCATCCTTAATTTTCACAACTTGCAGACATTCAGACTTCCCCTTCATTTGCACATACATGGCTTCCATTTTTTTTACAAAATATTTTTGACAAACGTGCACACTACACACACACAGAAACACACACACAAACACACCATGTTACTTGATATTTGGTAATAATTTTTCTAGCACATTTTATCATCAAACATTAGTATTCAGTATATTAATTTTAATTATCAATAGGGTATATTTTATTTTACTACACAAAATTACTTTAATATAGTTGTCTTTTCTGAAAGTCTATAAAAAATTAGAGGAAATTCTGAATTTGGCATTCCCTTTATTGATATGCATATGTAATTATCTAATGATGCATCTCATTTAGATGGCTTCCTTGTTAAAAACCAGGGTATTTACTAACCCTGTTGGAGAACTGGTGAACATGAACCATAGAGAAAATCAGTGAGAAGAATATGACATTTTCATCATTTGGAATTTTCCACAAGGCTTTGGATTAAAAGTGAAAATAGGAAGCTATTTTCCGTGTTTCCCACAGAGTCAACAACTTCACATATCTGAAGACTTGGAGTGGGCCACAGGAGGAACATCAGTGGGTATACCACAGTTTTTTTTTTCAGAATATCTAAATTTTAAAGTATGAGGCACTGAAGTAATAGCTCTGTCGTTAAGACCAATTGCTACTTTTACAAAGGACCATCCTCAGTTCCAATCACCAAAATTTGATAACTCTGAACTTCATGTAAATCTGGTCATTGGGATCAAAGGCCTCTGGATTCTATGTTCAGTTGCACCCACATGTCTATTCAATGACATGACACAGGAATGTATTTACTAAACATATAGTATTATATATGTACAAATATATATATATGTATATATATACAAATTAAAAATTTGTAACTATGTGTAAATCACAGAATCTTTTGATTCTGTGTGAACATATTTATAGTTTAATTAAGTACAGCACATATTTATTAACAGAAATCTTTCTCCAGATTCAAGGTTTTTTTTTTTTTGCTGAGGTCTCTGGCACGGGTGGAGAGTCTGCAGATGATGATGGCTGACGCGGGCTTGAAGGAAGTGGCAGGTGTGGAAGTCTCCATAGAAGGGGTCTGGTACAATCAGCTGGTCTGGCATCTATAGCATCCTGTAAACATATAAACAGAGCTTCTCCCGGAAAAACATCCAGTCTTTTTTATTATCCAGTTAGAAGGCCTTTATTTTAGTAGAGGCTAGAAATGTTTAGAAATGCACTTTTTTCTTTTATAAGGTATGATGAGGAGATAAATAATTATGATTTCATTTTTTAATTTAGATGTCTATATTTTATACGGTCTGATGAGCTCATTCCACAGTAGCATGTCCCTGTGAACTATAGGGAGTATCAGTGGAATGTGAGAAACTAAGAGTCAAACACCAATTTTAAATGCTTCTTAAGTTTAAGCAAGGGCATTGTCTGATTTTAAGCCCTTAGTATTATAAACTAATGAAACAAATACTGTATCGTATCTATGAAAGTTTTCCCAATTAGGAAAATACATAAATAACAATGAGAATTAAGAGTCCATATGTACAGGAATAAAGGCTAACTTTTCAAAGACAGGACATATGTAACATTTCTCTGTTTTAAATCACAAGGACCCAGGGTCATCAGGGGTTAATTCCCAAGCTGAGCTAAGAGTTCTGCAGGAGTGCAGGAACAGTTTCACTGAGAGCAATGATGATTTGCAATGTAAGATTTTGCTAAGTTACCTTTGTAGAAAAAACAACAGGTTTTTGTTAAGAAATTAAATTAATCCTTACTTTCATGCATAGGACCAGAAAGTATAGAATGAACTTGAGCATGTCCAATAGAGAAAATGCAATTTCTAAATTGAAGCAAGACTTGTGATTCTGAAAGTTGGGGCTAAAATTGCAAAATAGCTGTAAAGCAGTTACAGTTTTTAGAAAGGGGTTTGTCCTTTGCATTGAAAAGACAATGGCTATTTTACTAGCTCTGTTTGTATTCAAAGGTTTCTCGTGTGAGGAAAATTTCTTTCAAGATCTTAATAATTTGAGAAGTCATAAGTAAATGTTTTTTGTGGAGGCTCAGTTCTGTGCTGTCTGTATATAGTCCTTTGACAAATGTTTTGGTCACCTGAGGCTGTTGAATTACCTCTAATGTTTGAGGGGCCTGAGGTAGGTCCCTCACACAGTTCTGCTGACTTGATAAGACTTTTGTATATTTAGGGATTATAGTAGTACCAGATAAGGCAGTACCATTTTTATGAAAGTTAGTATGGCACTCTTTACGCCAGTGGTACCCTTTCAGATAAAAATGACACCCTGTTGAATTTCTGCTTTGTGTGAGGTCAGGAGCATTAAGATTTATGGCATCTCCTGCCTTACTGGGACATTGTTTGTTGATAGGTTCAGGCTTCTTACTTGAATAACTTTTTTGAGCCAAGCCTGATTTATTAATTTTTTTCTGTCCTTTATTAGTAAGATTTTGGATAATGTTCTGGCCTTGTGAGGTTGTTGTAGTGGGTACACCTTGAAAATATGAAGTAGCAACCTCAACTTTAGATAAATTCTCAGATTTTTTAATTGTCTTTAGAAGAGACTGACAAGCAAGTGCAGTATTCATAAAGACCAGTTGTTTTAAAACAATTTCTTTCGCCTCAGGGCTAAGAGCCATACTCTCCACTGTCCCCTTTAGCTGGGTTACAAATTCCTCAAAAAGTTCTTCTGGGTCCTGGTTTATATAAGCAAGGCCTTTGGTATTTGTATCTCTATTAAGTAAGCCTCTCCATGCTTCTAGGGCTGCAGCTAATTTATTTACTAGAGCTTCCTTTGTAAATTTTTGTTGAATCCTTACTTCAAACCATTCACCTGTATCCATAAAAATTTCGTATGTTAACTCTTTCACTCCCTTCTTTTTTTCAGATATGTTAGATAACTCTTTTTGAGCCAAGTTCTTAAATATATCCATCCACTGTAAAAGTTCATCTTTAGTAAGATAGGCTCGGGCAATTTTAAACCAATCATGAGAAGTCATAAGCAATTTAAATGCCCAAGGCTCCCACAAGGGATCCTTATCCTCTTTGTTGTTCTGCATACTCCCTGGGAAGCAGCCTAACAATTTGTCCTGTTGCTGAGTTTGAATTGCACCAGCAGCAGATCCAATAGGCCCCTTTGGTTTCTTTTTACCTTTTTCAGGGGGTTTTGTGGAATGACTTATTTTTAAATGCTGCAGGGTAGGCCACTTATGTTTGTGATATTTTGTTACTTTCTTTTCAAAGTCAGATTCCTCCTCTGAGGTTGATCTTTCCTCTTCTGATTCACCATTACTCTCTCCTAAACTACTTTTCTCAGACTTTTCTGTCAAGGAATAAACACTTTTCTGAGATCCTGAGTGAGACTGTAGTAACGGGGTCCCCTCACAAGGAGGTGAATCTACTGTCTCCTGAGCACATATGGCTTTTTTGTCATCCCCCAATTCCTTCCTAAGCACATTCCAAATAGCAAATGCTGTAGGGGGCATACCTAGTCCTCCAGTCTCTGTAAACCAGTTTTTAATATCTAACCCTACCTTTTCCCATGTATCTACATCTAAACTTCCCCTTTCTGGGAACCAGGGACTGACTGTTTGTATAAACTGAAGAAAGTCAGTCAGCTGGTCAGTGCTAACTTCAATGCCTTTTTTCTTAAGAGTATACTTGATGACATCTATGAAAAACTCTCGGTCTGTAGACTCACTTTGTCCCATCCTGAAAGATATCCACAAAACTCACACAACCCAGAACCGATGGCTCCTGACCTAAGATGGGTGCTGATAGCTTCTAAGAAAACAGCTAGTCACTGATGGCACCTAGTATCTGCCTCTGCTGATGGCAGTAAGCAATTAAACTATTTCTCCCCCTCCATAACCGTGCACTCCCTTCTTTCAGCCTGGAGGAGGGGGTTTACTTTCCTGGCACTCTCTTTCAAATGCATGGGCATTCTCTCTCAAGTGCGGGGGCACTGTCTCTCAAGTGCGGGGGCACTGTCTCTCAAGTGCGGGGGCACTGTCTTTCAAGTGCGGGGGGCACTGTCTTTCAAGTGCGGGGGCACTGTCTTTCAAGTGCGGGGGTGCTTTTAAAGCACGTTAGCGTTCTCTTTCAAACGTGGGGGCACTTTTCAGTGCGGGGGCACTGTCTTTCAAGTGCGGGGGTGCTTTTAAAGCACGTTAACCTTCTCTTTCAAACGTGGGGGCACTTTTCAGTGTGAGGGCACTCTCTTTCAAGTGCGGGGGTGCTTTTAAAGCACGTTAACCTTCTCTTTCAAACGTGGGGGCACTTTTCAGTGCGGGGGCACTTTCTTTCAAGTGCGACTTGCCCTCTCTCAGGCCACTCAGATTACTCTCTTGTCCTGAACTAACTTTCACAAATCAGCAGGCTAGCTAGGCCCTAGGTGAGACTGCTAGCTCTTCCAAGATACACACAGACTATTTGGGGGGGCTTACCTCAAGATGTCCCTGTTCGGGCGCCAGAAAGATGCCGGGAGCCAACCCCCTCGCCCCCGGCTTGGGGGTGAGAGAAGGGGAGAGAGAGATGCAGCTGCTGCTTCTTTCTTCTCCTCCTCCCACCATCCGGTTCTTCTCCGAGGCAGCCCCTATGCTACTGTAGCTGACCTGCAGTCAGCATCCTGGCCCTAAGACCAGCAAGGTGTTAAGTAAATAGCTCTGTGCTATCCTAAAAACTTCTTCTGAGGGTAAATGGACTGCAGGCTAGGGTGATTAACACCTGTAGCCTAACAGCAGAGGATTAGGCAATGTGGTCTTTGTTCTATCTCAGCAGGAACTACTGGGCTCTAACTTACAAGAAGAACAGACACTTTAGAAAAGTTACTATAGAGTTTATTAAGTGTAAAAAGTATCCTATGAAAGCTATCTGAGGGGAAACGTGGAAAGGTCCTGAGTGGGGAAGAAGAAAAGATTCTAACAAAGTAAAAAACCCAAGGGAGAAAAATTCTAGGCAGGGGGAAAGGGCGATGGGGTCCTAACTAACTGACTAGTCTAACTCACCATTCTAACTGCTCTCTCATCTCTTTGTCCTCAGAACTTATACATCTTTCAGAGTACATGGTCACATGTTACAAGGTTCATCACAAGTTCACACCAAATTTCAAGTCATAAATTGAAATAGAAGTTTACAACACAGAATGTTTACATGAATATCCATTAGGAGTAATTATCTAGCTAGACATCCATCACCTGTCTAGCTCCACAGGTTCACAGAAAGTTTGAAACTATAACTTAAGAAATTAGTGAAGTTTTGTATAGATAAACCCAGGCAATATTTTCTCTTCTGTCCTGGTACCTATAATAAATTGTGGATTCCCTCTAGTAACCTAGGCTAATGGTTTTATGACCTCTTGGAATGTGCTCTGGGCAGGAGAAGGTCCAGTTACTATCTCTCTTGGGGCAATTAACTGATAACACTCAGGAGACTGGCAGAGTTCTCATTGCAGTTTGACTATGCCTAAGGGACTTAATAGCAGTCCCGATATAAAAGAGCTTAATAATCACTGATATAATTTTAGGAATTCTTATAAGATCATCATTAAGACTTAAGAAGTCATCTATTTGTCTGTATAGTATCACTACAAGACAGTACATCTTCGTGGATCTGCAGAGATCTGCTACAAAGGGGTGTGCTATTGCTTAGTGATTGTTACATATGTTTAATAATAATAATAATAATAATAATGGGAAAAGCATATTAATAGCAGGAATCTTTCCTAAAATCACGTCCACCACAGCCTTGCTAATGGGGCACACTCGTCGCAGATTATATAATAATCCGAGGCAAGCATTTCAGGATGATCATCTGCTCATTATTAGCTTGTCCCATTATGGCTCCCGACATAGGAGGGTCCATTCTGTTGTGGGTGGAACTTCAAAGCCTTCAGTGATACAGTTCCTCCAAGGCCACATATCATAATAACTTCCTCCCACTCCCTGAGCCAAGCATATTTATACTACCACATTGGCTGGCTGCATATGATTGTGCAAACACATGATTGTATGGGGATCTTATTTAAAAATAGCAGAATACAAAATATGTGAAGTTCAAATTAAAAAGTCCTCATCATCTACAGAAGTCTCATAAATGTTAAAAGTCCAAAATTTCAAAGTCTCTTCTGAGATTCATCCAATCATATAACTGTAGTCGCCTATACTTTAAAAAAAAAAAAAGAGCACATAATATCCATCCAAATTCACAGGATGTAGGTCACCATTACTAATCAATATTGTGAGGAAATACTGGGCCAAAAGAAGACCAAAAGCCAGCAAGGCAATCTCCAAACTCTGCATCCCCATATCTGATGTCAAAGCATTCTTCAGATCTCCAACTCCTTCCTGCTTTGCTCACTGCAGCACAATTCTTTCTCTTTGGCTGATTTTCTTTCCTGAAAGGAGTTTTCCTGAGAAGGTATCTCACTGCTCGGGAATCTAAAACTCTTGGGGTCTCCAAAGAAACTTCAAAATTACAGCTTCTTTTTCCAATATCTAGGATCCACAGATGATCTTCTGCGCTCCTCAAAAGAAGCTGGGTCACTTATCCAGCTCTTCCCTCTATAGTACACTAGGTTCTGCTTGACTCCACTCAACTGCTGCTGCTGTTCTTTCTGCTCATCCCATGAGACTGACATCTTCAACATGCTGGGTTCTTCTGTGACAAACAGTCTTGACTGCGTTCCTCTCATGCTCCCTTCATGGTTTTAAGCCTCAGCTGCACTGCATGAAACATCTATGCCTTAAAACCAGTGCAAACTGGATGAGTCTTACACAGGACTGAGTCAAGCTGCACCACAAGGGACAACCTTGGCTACCTCTGGAATACAGCTTCTTTGTCCTGTCAGAAAACACCAGAAGATTTCACCTCAGTGATGCTTTTTTCTTCTTCATCCACACTAATTTTTTAATCACAACTAATCAGCATCAATTGTCTCATTCGTCCCTTCTATTCTTTCCTCTAAAAGCAGAGCCACATGGACAAAGTTCTTGAGTTCCTCTCTTTGCTGGGACTGGAACATGGCCTCTTCCATTACAGCATCACCAGCTTTCTATTTTTCTACAACTTCACTGCCTAAGCTCAGCTGTCCTTGAACTTGCTCTGTAGATGAACCTTGAACTCAAATCTGCATGGCTCTGTCTTCAGAATGCTTGGTAATATGTGTGTAACACTTTGCCCATACCTAAGCTTTTCTTTACCTAATACTTGTTCTGTACCAGGAAGACCTGAATCAGAGATCTGCTTGATGTTCATCTCCTGGGATTTAAGGTGTGTACCACCATGCCTGGACCTAAGTATATAATATATTCTTTTAGATTTTAAATTGAAAACCCAGTATAGAAATCACATTCCATCTATTGTCAATTTGACACATACTTGTATCTCCTTGTGTCCACAAAAAACAATATACAATATAAAAACAGTTAATAATAATGCCTAACATTATACAGTTCTCATCCATTCAACTTCACATCCATATGTAGGTGGATGTTATCTTATCATATCAACATTGATAACCATTGTGTATCTTTGATCACAAGGTTTAGCTTCATTCAACTTCCTGGTGAGATTTTCTCTTTGAACCTAACATTTTATATTTTGCTTTTCTAAGATTACTAAGCATGATCAAAACAATCATCATGAAAGTAAATAGAGGCTAAAGGCTGTACTTGGTTTCCTGAGACTTCCTTTATCAATGCAATTAACCAAATAAACCTCTTTATCTTCAGATGAGAGCAAAACACAGCAACATTCTTCAACAAAACATCATAAAAACTATATACAAAGTTGAAATTACCCTTAGTACATATGGGTTCTACTAGCATGGAATATGATGTTCCACTTAATGCATGTACAATCCAAAGTCTAAAGACCCACAAAAGCATGGTCAGGCCTACCAATAAGAATACTTAAGTCTGGGGTACCAACTTCTGTCTTAGATAGAATTTCCATTGCTAAGAAGAGACACTGTGTCCAAGGCACCTGTGTTAAAGCCAAATTGCTAATTGGGTCTGTCTTACACTTTCAAGGTTTTAGTTCATGACCAACATAGCAGGAAGAATGTCAGCATGCAGGCAGCCATGATGCTGGAGAAGGAGCTGAGAGTTTTGCATTTTCATGAGAATGCATCCAGGAAGAGACTGTCATCCAGCTGTGTGGTAGCAAAGTCTGTTTTTTACTGGACTGAGCTCCAAAGACCAACACCCTAGGAGTTCACTTCCTTCAAAACAGTAATATCTACTTCCACAAGGCCAAACACACTAACACTTCTTAGGGACAAGCATGTTCAAATCACCACCGTTTATTCCTACTATAAATTTTTTCATGCATGTAAATATGATTAGGGCATGCAGACGCTTTACCACATTGATTACTCTCAGAAGGTTTCTCACTAGTATGTATTGATTTTTGTATTCAGAGAATTCTGTGGCATGTAAAGGATTTTCCAACTTGAGTACATTCACAAGCTTTCTGTCCAATTTGTGGTCTTTTATGTCTTTGAAGACTATCATGATAGGCACAGGCTTCTCCACATTTGTTACATTCGTAAGGTTTTTCTAAAAAGTGTGTTACTTGAAGTATTTGGAGAGTACATTGTCATGCAAAGACTTTACCTCATTCATGGCATTCATGCAGTTTCTCTACAGTATGTATTCTTTTATGTATCTGGAGATGCCTGTGACATGCAAGGGCTTAGCACCTTGATGACACTGAGTCACTCTCTTGAATGTGTTTTATTATGTGGTTGCAGATAAAAGTGAATTGTCAGTTTTTCCACAGTGATTACATTAATGAGGATTCTCTCCAGTGTGATTTCTTTGTGTGTATGTAAAAAACTCTGACATGCAAAGGCTTTACCACATTGTGAATATTCAAGCAGATTTCTCTCTGGTATGTGATCTCTCCTGTCACTGCAGATGAGTGTGACTTGAAAATACTTTACAACACTCATTACATTCATGAGGTTTCTCTCCTGTACCTGTTCTTTTATAATAATGGAGATGCTAATGTTGTGAAAAGTCTTTACCACATTGATCACATTCATGAAGTTTCTTCCAATATGGGATCTTTTATGTTTTCAAGACTAGTGGGCCATGCAAAGGCTTTACCACAATGATTACATTCATAGTTCTGTGCATTAGGGGTTCTTTTATGTTTTGGGGAAAATCCTTATGGAAAGGCTTTTACCACAATGAACACATTCATAGGTTTCTTTCCAATATGGGTTCTTTTATGGGTTTGGAGACAAAAACTTTGTGAAAAGGCTTTTACTATATTAATTACATTCACACACTATCTCTCCAGTATGTGATTATTTATGTCTTTGGAACCTTTTCACTTATAAATGTTTTTTTCGACATGTATTATATAACTAAGGTTTCTCTCTGGTATGTGTTCTTTTATGATATTGGAGATGACTTTGTTGTATAAAGCCTTTACCACATTGATTACATTCATAAGGTTTCTCTCCAGTATGTGTTCTTTTATGTATTTGGAGGTTACTGTGAATTGAAAAGGCTTTACCACATTGATTACATTCATAAGGTTTCTCTCCAGTATGTGTTCTTTCATGGATTTTGAGGGAACTTTGTTGTGTAAAACCTTTACCACATTGATTACATTCATAAGGTTTCTCTCCAGTATGTGTCTTTTTATGGATTTGGAGATTACTTTGTTGTGTAAAGCCTTTACCACATTGATTACATTCATAAGGTTTCTCTCCAGTATGTGTTCTTTTATGTGTTTGGAGATTGCTGTGACTTGAAAAGGCTTTACTACATTGATTACATTCATAAGGTTTCTCTCCAGTATGTGTTCTTTTATGATATTGGAGACCACTATGACCTGAAAAGGCTTTACCACATTGATTACATTCATAAGGTTTCTCTCCAGTATGTGTTCTTTTATGATGTTTGAGAGTACTGTGGTCTGAAAAGGCTTTACCACATTGACTACATTCATAATGTTTCTCTCCAGTATGTGTTCTTTTATGATATTTGAGACCACTGTGGTCTGAAAAGCCTTTACCACATTGATTACATTCATGAGGTTTCTCTCCAGTATGTGTTGTTTTATGAGAATGGAGATAACTGTGACATGAAAAGGCTTTACCACATTGATTACATTCATGTGGTTTCTGTCCAGTATGACTTCTTTCATGCCTGCAACAATAATGGGCACATATGAAAACTTTATCACATTCATAGCCTGATCAATCATTTTACAAATATGTATAAGTTTTACAGTTGGTCTAATAACAAAGAACACTCAGATCTTAAGGTTTTATCACTTTGATGTTCATGGTTGTACTTGTTCACTGTGGGTTGCTTTACCTCTTTGAAAATACATGTGATGGTAAGACCATTTATTACCTGGCTCACAATTACAGAATCATTTTCTATATGAGATTTCTATATGATGTTTTTAACATGTCATAAGAAATATGGGATAACTCAGGGCATTAAAACACTGATTGCATTCTTAGTTTTTCCTGTAGTGTGCATAAAACAACAGCAGCACTGTGAACCAGGATGAACAAAAGAATTTACAAACTTCCAGTACCCATAGAGATTTTCTGCATTGTGTCTTTGGGGATGTTCCCAGTAAAGTCAGGAAACCAATTAATTGCAAATGGCTATCGTATTCAGAAAGTCTACCAAAGGCAGAATACTACATATCTTGTCATTGTTCTGATGTAGATAGATGTACGTTGTTCCTTTTAGTATCTCTATGCTTACATGGTTTCATCCATTCTGACAATTGATACACCCATTAAAAAAGAAGAACAAATGAAAGGTTTTCACATTGAATTCACATGCATTGACTTTTTGTTCATTGTACACATGATTAATCTTTCTCCAGGACAACATTCTTGACTCTCATAAAATGACCTCACAATAAACTTAAAATTTTCACTACCAGAATATGAGTATCTCCAACTTTATCATGGACTATTTGCTTATTAGAAAGTTATGGATACATGTTTATCACTATTCAATGTGCAACATCTAAATATTATGAGACTATACAAATTGTTAGTTCCACAACATAGCTCTAATGGAGATACAAATCAAATAAACTGACCACTTAAGGCATTGTTTCTTTCTCTTCTATCTTACAGAATTGCCTTGCAAACACCAATCACATAACTGACATTGAGGTACATAAAAGGACTGATATTTTACACACTTGCTTTCCATTAGAGCTTCCAGATCATATTAAACTTTTCTCACAGGCATATTTGTATCACCTTAAACATTAAAATTACCTTTCATGACTTCTAGAAGTTTGATGTTGTTCTTCAGTATAATGAACTTCCAAATTATAGCCTAAAACATGGTACCAGAAAATGAAAGATATGGCATTGGAATAAGGCAACATTCACGTTACTCTGAATTTTCACAGCAATGAACCTGATTTATTCAACTCAATATTACTTGTTCTCTATTGAAATAAGATATGATCATCAGTAACCCAGAAACATTTTTCCCTTATATTAAGAAGCAAAAATAAATTCCCAGTCTTACCTATAGCAGTGAGGTTCCAGTAGGTCTCAAGCATCACATCTTTGTAGAGATTCTTCTGGGAAAGATCCAGCAAATTCCACTCTTCTGCAGTGAAGTTCACATGCACATCGTCGAAACTCACTGCTTCCTAAAATATCCCATACATGTGTACAACACAAAGCCTGATACTGACATCAGTACAAAGTAAATTATGCTTCCTAGACAATATAACCTTATAATTCAGGTGATTCCTCCACTTATTTTGTATCACACATATTATAATATAATCACCATGTCAGTTTAGAAAAAACTTGAAATATAAGGTTCACCTGTGTCACTCCTGAACCCTTAGAATAGGATATAGCCTTGCAACACAAATGGCAACTGAGAGGGATATGCAGAAGGAAACAGATCAACTGTACTGAGCACACATCTGAAAAGCTGGATGAACAATTACTAACTACAAAAGTGATGGTCAAGCTGTGTGTATTTGCTCATGTCTTTAATTGCAGAGGTACAGGCAGGTGTATGTCATTGAGCTGGACGCCAGCATGGTCTATGCAATGAGTTTCAGGACAGCAAATGTTACATGTTAAGAACCTCACTCTGCTACAAAAATAAAGCAGGAAACAAAAATGACAGAATGAATTCACAGTTCTTTAATGAAGTTACTGCAAAGAATTATGCATTCACTGCAGCACTGTATTCCCTAACAGAGCCATGACTGCAGAACTATTTTGCAGACAAGTTCTTCAACGCAGTTTATTCAGGATCCTTTACCATCCTCTCTCTCTAGAAGCCCCTCTCCTCCAGCCCCTTAAAGGCCGTCCTTTTATGCACCTGCCAAGTGAACTGGACATGCCTCGCAGAATCAGGCTGTTTAACGTTCATCAATGAGGCATAGGTAGGCAGAGCCTGATTTTGCCCTGGATGCTGTCTCGAAGAGCTCTCTGTCATGGATTAGTCAATGGGGCTAGAAGGATTTAACCCAAGGTGTGGGGCTAGTAACTAAATCGATTAGGATGGAATCTGTTTCATTTCCTCAGAGAATAACAAATTGCAACACACAAAATGGATAGCCTCAAGGGGACAGTACAGCATATGCCAACCCTTGTACAGAGGAGAAAACAAAGATAGGAAGGTAGTTGTGATCCATGTAGCAAGATTCTAACATCCCCAGAAATTAAGATCATGGACACACCATCCCCTACACCAGGCTTTGAAACTTCTTCCAAGCCCTTTGTGGCTTCAACTCTCCAGTGAATCCACTATACTGTGCTCCCACATTCACTTTAGTCATCTCCCTCCACAGATACTAAAAAAAAATCCAAAAACCAAAGCACACAGACAAAAATCTGACAGACAAGGAACTGACACAAAGAACAATAATAACACATTTGTTACTTTTTTTGTTTGTTTTTGTTTTTTTTTTTCTTTTCAAGAGTTTCTCTTTGTAGCCCTGGCTGTCCCAAAACAAACTCTGTAGACCAGGCTGGCATCAAACTCAGAAATTCAACTGCCTCTGCCTCCCAAGGGCTGGGATTAAAGGCGTGCACCACCATTGCTCAGCAACAATGACACATCTTAACAGGCAGCCTTTCAATCCTTCAGCTGGGATTTCTGAATGCTTTGGGGTTCCAGTCAATGCACCAAGATGTTGTGCCCAAGTCACTGGCACCCCAGAGACCACCAAGAACCTATTGCAATGCTAGTACACAAAGGTCTGTATTATGAGCTCAATAACAAGAATTCACACCAGTCAATCTCACATCAGGTCCAAATTGAGAGACCAAGTCTAAGGGTCCTGAGTATTTATAGTAGTTACAGCAAGATTGGGCATTAACATACAGGTCAGCAACTTAATTTTTTTAGAAATGGCATGTCTGGCATAATTGGCAAGAACAAAACAGGGGACAAAACCATCTGACAACTATAATGGGTAGGCTAACCTATTTTTTCCTCTTTAAGATTTATTAACCTATATGTAGCTAAACCTTGCTGTTGTACCTTGACTGGCTGTTGATAAGAGGGTTTTGTCATAGGATGTCTACTCAAGTGGACTTTGTGCAATCTCAAAAACAGAGTTGGTTTGACTCCATAAACTCATCTTTTTGACTAAGCCCCTTATTATCAAAACATACTATTGTTTACCTGCAAGCCATGCCTGACTGTAGAACAGGTACTTTAACCAAAGACCTACCTCACTGTCTGTTACTGCAAACCCTAATATCAGTTTCACTTACAACTGGCACAGAATACCAGTGGTCATCAACATTGGAAAAGAATACTAGTGGAAATTACTTTTCCCCCTGTGCATGCCTCTAAAGATACTGCAGACCATCCCCACTTGCCCTTTCTTTCTTGCCTCATCATTGTATCATAGCCCCCACTTGGGCACATAGTTCCTGTTCACCCACATGCCATGCTGGAAAGGACACAAGGTAAACTTTCCATAGATCTACCACAATATTTGTTATCCCAAATGCAATTTTCACAATTTTACTGTACTAAACAGCAGAAGCAGCCTAACCTTGCTAATGACAAAGTCTCCTTGTAGATTACTAAGTACATCTCTTCCTGCCCACATCTTCTCCCAACTTTCAACATTAGCAAGCATTCCCTCTGGAACATAACAAACAAACAGGTCAGTAAAAGAGGCAGCACTCAGTCAAGGCACTCTGCAAATCCATACATTAAGTAGTAACCCAGGAGCAAAACTGCCACCCAAAGAAGATAAATCCAACATCAGTAACCAAATCAATAATCACTTCAAACCCAGAGGCCTAGACACCAGCATTGGAATATAATAAATAACAATCAGGAAAATATGTCAGCAAGAAATCCAAGCTATCGTATTACAGCAGGTCCTGAGAAATTAAAAAATGCAACAAATATGGTACAAAAGAGGTTGTTTGGGGACAGGGAGATGAGTGAGAATCTGGTGAAGGGATAGAGATACACAAGAGGACCTGCAGACAGGCAGACAGACAGGGAGCAGAGAGACCTTAGAACAGAGAAAGAGAATAGAGAGGGGCATGTGCAGAGAACAGAGACAGGGAACAAACAGAGCGAGCTGTATAGCTGGTGGTCCGTGTGTATAAAGCACACCTGACAACAGCAGCAGATGCTTGAGGCAGGGAATGACTTAAGCAGTTGCTAAGTCCCTGAGAGCAGAGCATTGAAATTGCCTGTGCACTGAAACCTACGGAGACAAGGTTCACCCACAGAACAGGAAAGGAAGACAGAGTCTCAGGCATTAAAGATGAATACGACAATGGATACATCATCCAAAAATGTGGATTTTAAACATTTTTCTGGCCCTATACAACCAGGAATTCTGCAACATGTGAGAAGGGAAAAACTACAGATGACTGGAATAGAGAAAGAAGAATATCAGCCAAAAGGTCTAGAAATTATTTTCAATGAAATTATAAAGAAAAAAATTTGTAAAGAAATGAAGATTCCTGTTAATGTACAAGAAGCATCCAAAACACCCAACAGACTGGAGAGGAAAAAAGGCCCTTTACCACATCATAATCAAACACTAAATATAAAAAATAAAGCAATAAAAAAACCTGTAATAAAGAAAATTAACAAGCTAGGTGGTGATGGTGCAAGCCTTTAACCCCAGCACTTCAGAGGCAGAGCCAGGCGGATTTCTGAGTTCAAGGCCAGCCTGGTCTACAGAGTGAGTTCTAGGACAGCCAGGACTATACAGAGAAACCCTGTCTCAAAAAAAAAAAACTAAACAAACAAAAAAAACCCAAAACAATCAACAAAAACTAAACAAAACAAAAACAAGTAATGTATGAGAGCAGATTTGTTAGATTTATGCCTGACTTCTTAAAAACAGGTTTTGTTTGTTTTTCTGAGACAGGGATTCTCTGTGTAGCCCTGGCTGTCCTGAAACTCACTGTGTAGACCAGGCTGGCCTTGAACTCTGAAATCCCCCTGCCTCTGCCTCCCAAGTGCTGGGATTAAAGGCATGAGTCACCACTGCCCAGCTATACCTGTCTTCTTAATGTATACTATAAAAGACAAAAGAATTTGGACCCATGTGCTGCAGAGTCAGAGAAACCACCCGTGTTTCTACAGGAAAGCAACTGGTCCAAATGCTTTGGGAAGATTCAGAATCAGCCATGACAGTGAAGTCACTCAGAGGTCGCCTCCGGATCTAACACATGAGGGACATCACCAGGGACATCACAGGTGGTCACATCTGGCTGATGCTTTCCATGCATCCCCAGAGAGGACCCAGCACCCCAGCTCCCACTGCTCAGCCACCTGCCCCTACCCATTGTGGGCAGTGATCCTGTGCTCACCATGACTCGATTTCAGGGCCTCACTGAGGTCTCCACACAGCACCCACAGCAGAGCTGAGAGCAGGGCACAGATGACCATTCAAGCCTGCACAGCAAACTCGAACTTGCAGAATGGCATCCGGAAGAACCCTCCTTCTTGTCTGATTGGCAGGTCTGCCTGGGAGCCTTGATTGGCCAGTGAGTCTTACCATTCTTAAAGGTTAAATTGTGCTTCCAGACCAAGGTCAGACCTTTTCCAGAGCTCAGGAGTGGTTTGCACTCCATCAGCATTTGTTTCAGTCTTCAAAGAGGAATCTCACCCCACCCAGCCCTGGGGGAGAACCCAGCATTCCAGCTCTGGCTTTTCAGCTGCCTGCTCCTCCCCTTTGAGAGCAAAGATCCTGCACCTACCAGGACCTGACTCCAGACCTTACCTGAGCTTTCCTCACAGCACTTTCCTTCTTCTTCCTGTAATCAAGGTGAACAGCTTCCATAGCCCAGTACTCAGTGTGCCATGGAGGGATCAATCTTACCCACAGGAGGAAGGATATCCTGGTTATTTCTTAGCATTCTGTCTAAACTCCACCCCAGTTACTTGTCAACAGCTAGGTATTCTCCTTTCTGCAATTACGTGGCAATAGCCACATAGATCTGGCCCACTATAAAGGTGGCTGCTTGCCCCTTCCTCTCTCTCTGTTGATATCTTGATCTCTATTTTTCTTGCCCTCTTATGTTCATTAATTCCCCAGTCTCTCCCATTCCCTTCCCCTCTCTCTCCCCACATGCTTATGCCCGGCCTCTACTTCTCTACTTTCTGCCTCTCTCTGCCTTTCTCTGCCTCTTAACTCCCCTCCCCATGTCCTAAATAAACTATATTCTATACTGTACTGTCTTGTGGCTGGTCCCTCAGGGAGAAGAGATAACTCAGCCTGAGGCATGAGTCTGCTGAGACATCCCTTTACTCCACCACCTTCCCTCCACACACATAGAACACATTCTGTCTCTCTTAAATCTGTGGGGGGCTGGATACCTGGCTGTCATCAGATAACTGTGAGGTAGAATTTTAGACAGAATGCTAACACCATTAACACTAAAGAGGAGTTTTAGGAAAAAAGAGACTTATTTTGTGGCTTCACGCTGGGCTCAGGGAAACTGCAGCTTCCTTTCACCAGATGACAGTTATCAATCAACCATAAATAAAGCCAGAATAATAAGGGAAACACAGTTGAGCACTATTGGTAGCCAACACATCTTCATCAATGGAAAAGTGAAGAAAAACCACAGTTGTATTAGTAGAGGTTCTGTAGATAAACATATCTCAAATCATAGAGAGAATGAATCTTTCTAAGTATGTAAAAGTGGGATTTAATAGAATGCCACAATGAATAAATAAATTCTCACTCTCGATATTCTTTTTGTCATATATAGATATATCTCAATATCCCAGATGAAGGAAAATCCCTTTGCTTACTTCAGCATGCCAGGGTCTGCATACAGCTGAGGAAAACTGAACAACCTTATTAAATACTAAGGCCAAATCTAAAAGCTATATTTACCAAATATAGAACACCATCTCACGATCTAAGAGTACTTCTCACTAATAGACTGTGTCCTTCACTACACTAACCATGCCTGCTCCCTGATTTAAATGTGATGTAGGAGCAGCAGGTACCTGCTCTTCATGCAGTCTGATGAAGCAAACAGCTGGCTCAAGTTATATCCTTTTGTGAAGGGCTATGGAATATTGTCCAACTCATAATAGATGCACACTTCACCTTATAAACATAACCCATGTTAATAATGATGCTAGGAGTATTTCCTCAAAATTTAATTCTTCATATATTACACAACTTTGTAATAGAAGAGAATCAGTGGTTGAATATGAACTTGTAATGGGTTGTCCAAAATTCCTCAATATTTTTTTACCAAACTGCTGGCCTTATGTATCCGCCTGTGGCCACGAATCATCTGGGTCCACCTGAAAGTGGGGCTGGGAATGAAAGGGGACGGAGGGTGAGAAGAGATGAAGCCAAGACAAAGTTCTCTGATCAAGGCTCCAAACTTTAATGTTCAGCTCTCAATTTAAAGGGGGAGGCCCAACCCCACACCCCTACTGGATTCAGCTGAAGATGGGTGGGATAATCTAAAATCCATTCTTGAGATATCTCAAGGCAAGCCCAGGGGCAGTTCTGCTTCTGTGTTCTGTGAAGCTAAGGTGGGTAAATCCACCTAGATCCTATCACTTGGTCTGTTGTGGGAAACAAGGTCTCTCAGGCCTGCTCATGGCTGGGGAAGGGCACAGCCTTACAAGAAGGCCAAAAATATCAGTCTTCTAACACCCAATACAAAGCATGACATTGGTTTTTAGGTGGTACTCTTGCCTGCTTTTTTCCTATAATATGCATAATACTGCCCTAATTATGTTCTTAACTACATCCTTAATCAAAATTATGATGGTCCTTACAGTCTGGCTTTTGTGTATTGTGGATGTTACCTGACTCCCATAACAGAATCCTTCCATGTGTGCTGCCTTCCATGACTGTCTTATTTGGAGAATCTTTGTCACCTCTTTTGTTTGATTTTGTCCCCTTAGAAGGACTCTTCTCTGAGGCACCATAACTGCTGCTCTTTCTATATCACCCCTTTGGTCAGTTTAACAACCTAGAAAGATCCATTGTACAAACACCAAAAAGGACAGATATCCCCTCAAAGGTGACTACAGTGCCAGCCCACTCATATTCATCTTGTCACAGCATCACCAGAGATGGATTCATGGAAAGACAGGAGAATTTGTGAGAAACCTGAAGACTGGGAAAGGCTAAAAACTACATGACTGGCATAATTAGCAGGAACCAATCAAGGGGGCAAAACCATCTGACAACCATGATGGGTATACTAACTTTTTTCCTCTGTAAGGTGTATTAGTTATTGATACGTAGCTTAACTCTGCAGTTGTACCTTGACTGGCTGTTGACAAGGGGGGTTGTCATAGGATGTTTGCTCAAATGGACTTCATGCACTCTCTAAAACAGAATTGATTGGGCTTTACAAACCCATCTTTTGTGCCTGAGGTCCTTATTATTGAAAGATGCTCCTGTTCAACCACAAGCCATGTATGGCAGTAGAAAAGGTACTTTGTCCAAAGACCTACCTCATTATCTGTTACTGCAGATACGAATATCAGTTGCACTTACTTTGAGACAGAATACCAGTGGAAGTTGCCTGTCTCCCTGTGCATCATCTTATAGATAAGATAGACAATGCCCACCTGCCCTTCCTTTCCTGAATCATCCCTGTGTCTCAGCCCCTCTTGGGCAGACAGTCCCTGTTCAACCACATGCTTTACCTGCCAGGACACAAGGTAAGCTTTCTATAGATCTACCACACTGTCTGTTATCCCAGATGCAATGATCACAGTTTTCCCCTAGCACTGTACTAAACACCAGAGGCAGCTTTACCTCTGTGCTGACTATGTCTCCCTGTGGTTGCTAAGATCATCTCTTCTTGCCCACCTCTTCTCCCTGTTCCCAACATTACCCAGCATTTCCTCTTGAGGATACTCACCAAACAGGCCAGTAAAAAAGGCAAAACTCAGGCAAATTTTTCTGTAAATCCAGACATCAAACAGTAACCCAGGAACAAAATTTCTACCCAAGCAAAACAAATCCAGAAATCAGTGCCTAAATCAAAAATCACTTCAAACCCAGGGGAATAGACACCAGCATAGGAATATAATAAATAATAACCGGGAAAATATGTCACCAAAATCTCCAAGCTATCCTAACACAGCAGGTCCTGAGAAATAAAAACATGCAACAGATATGGTACAAAAGATGTTGTTTAGCCTGGTGGTGGTGGCACACACCATTAATCTCAGCACTTGGGAGGCAGAGGCAGGGGGATTTCTGAGTTCAAGGCCAGCCTGGTCTAAAGAGTGAGTTCCAGGACAGCCAGGCTTACATTGAGAAACCCTGTCTCAAAAACCAAAAAAAAAAGACATTGTTTGGAAGAAGGGAGATGAGTGAGAACCTGGAGAAGGCATCGAGGCAGGAAAGAGGACCTGCAGACAGGCAGACAGGCAGACAGGCAGACAGACAGGGAGAAGAGAGAGAGACCTGAGAGTAAAAAAAGAGAATAGAGATGGGCATGTGCAGAGAACAGAGACAGGGAACAAACATAGATAGCAGCTGTAGCTGGTTTTCCATGTATATAACAAGCACATGTGACAACAATAGCAGGTGATGGAGGCAGGAAATGACTTAAGCAGTTGCTAAGTCCCTAAGAGCAGAGCATTGAAATTGCCTGTGCACTGACAACTACAGAGATAAGGTTCACCCAGGGAACAGGAAAGGAAGAGAGAGTCTCAGATATTAAGGATGAATAAAACAAAATGGATACATCAGTCAAAAAATGTGGATACTAAAAGTTTCCTGGCAATAAACAACCAGGAATTCTTCAACATGTGAGAAGGCAAAAACTACAGATAAATGAAAAAGGAGAATTTCAGCCCAAAATTCTAGAAAAAATTTTCAATGAAATCATAAAGGAAAAATTTCCTAAACCAGAGTATGCCTGTTAATGTACAAGAAGCATCCAAAAAACTCAACAGATTGGAGAAAAAAAGTCCCTTAACCATATAATAATCAAACACTAAACATAAAAAATAAAGCAATATAAAAAACTACAACAGAAAAAAATTAACAAAAACTAAACAAAACAAAAACAAGTAATGTATGGAAACGGATCTATCAGATTTATGCCTGTCTTCTTAAAAACAGGTTTTGTTTGTTCATTTGATTGTTTGTTTGTTTTTTGAGACAGCGTTTCTCTCTGTAGCCCTGGCTGTCCTGAAACTCACTCTGTAGACCAGGCTGGGTTCAAACTCAAAAATCCACCTGCCTCTGCCTCTGCCTTCCAAGTCCTGCGATTAAAGGCATGAGCCACCACTGCCCAGCTATGCCTGTCTTCTTAATGAATTCTACAAAAGACAAAATAGTTTGGACACGTGAGCTGCAGAGTCAGAGAAATCACACATTTCTACAAGAAAGCAACTGACCCAAATGTTTTGTGCAGATTCAGAATCAGCCATGAAAGTGATGTTACTCAGAGGTCACCTCCTGATCACCAGGGACCTCACAGGTGGTCACATCTGGCTGATCCTTCCCATGCAGCCCCAGAGAAGACCCAGCACCCCAGCTCCCACTGCTCAGCCACCTGCCCCTACCCAACGTGGGCAGTGATCCTGTGCTCACCATGACTCGAATTCAGAGCTTCCCTGAGGTCTCCACACAGCACCCACAGCAGAGCTCAGAGCAAGGCACAGATGACCATTCAAGCCTACACAGGCCCAGTGAACATGCAGAATGGCACCTGGAAGAACACGCCTCCTTGTCAGATTGGCAGGTCTGCCTGAAAGCCTCCATTGGCCAGTGAGTCTTACCACTCCTCAAGGTTAATGTGTGCTTCCGGTGCAGGGCCAGACCTTTTACAAATCTTAGAAGTTTGTACTCCATTAGCATGTATACATATCCTTTAGAAAGAATCTCACCCCACCCTGCCCTGGGGAAGAACCCAGCATTCCAGCTCTGGCTGTTCAGCTGCCTGCTCCTCCCCTCTGAGAGCAATGATCCTGCACCTACCAGGACCTGACTCCAGACCTTACCTGAGCTTTCCTCACAGCACTTGCCTTCTTCTTCCTGTAATCAAGGTGAACACCTTCCATAGCCCAGTACTCAGTGTGCAGTGGAGGTGTCAATCTGACCCACAAGAGGAAGGATATCCTGGTTATTTCTTAGCATTCTGTCTAAACTCCACCATAGTTTCCTGGCAACTGCCAGGTAAGCTCCCCCCCCATGTTTACCTGGCAACAGCCAGATAGGCCTGACCCACTGGAAATGTAGTTACTTGCCCCTTCCTCTCTTTTGATCTCTTGCCCTTTTGTTCTCTCTTTCTCTGGCCCTCTTGGGCTCTTCCCTTCCCCATTCTCTCTCCACATGCTCATGCCCGGCCTCTACTTCTCTACTCTGCCACGCTCTGCTTTTCTCTGGCTCTACTACCCTCTTAACTCTCCTCCCCATGTCCTGGATAAACTATATTCTATTCTATATAGTCTTGTGGCCAGTTGCTCCTGGGGAAGAGCTGTCTCAGTGTGAGGCATGGTCCCTCCAGGGGAAGAAATATCTCATCAGGAAGCATGAGCCTGCTGAGACATCCCCTTCACCCACACCTCCCCTCACACCCATAGAACATATTCCATCTGTCTTTAAAGAGAGGTAACTATGGGGAGGAGGATACCTGGCTGTCATCAGATAACTGTGAGGTAGAGTTTTAGACAGAATGCTAACACCATTAACATTAAAGAGGGATTTTAGGAAACAAGAGACTTATTTTGTGGCTTCATGCTGGGCTCAGGGAAACTGCAGCTCTCTTGCACCAGATGACAGGTATCAGTCAACCCTGAAGAAAAGCCAGAGACATAAGGGAAAAACAGTTGAGCACTATTGGTAGCCAGCACATCTTCATTAGTGGAAAAGTAGAGAAAAAAACAACAGTTCTATTAGTACACATTCTGTAGATAAATATAGCTCAAATCATAGAGAGAATGAATCTTTGTATATAGAAAGATTATTTAATAGAATGTCCCAGTAAAGGCTGTTGGGCAAGGTAAATTAGAAAATCAAGGACTGGTTGATTTTATGCTGCAGGATATTAGACCTGATTTCAGTGTATACCAGAATTTGGAAGACATAAGTGCTTACTAATACCAGTTTTAAAACACAAATAAACAAACAAATCACCTTTTTAAAAAAAAAGGTAGGGCAAGTACAAAAAACAAAACACCACCCTGTTCAATGTCCTTTATATATGTGGGTTGTCAAAAGAATCTGTAGCCCAGATTAAAGGTGGATCTTAACATATCAAAAGAGCAAGATTAATAAAGGGTTTTTCACTACAGAAGTTGTAATTAAGAAATATGCCCCACAGCAAGCAGGATTTGAGTTAGGGCTAGGGGATTAAACAGTCATGGTTTGGATTAGGATAAGGGTTTTTAGAATGAGGTTTAGGACATTATGAAATTCAGAGGTGAGGGTTAGGATAGAGTTAGGTTCAGGGTTAAGGTTAAGGTGACCACCATTATTCTTGATGGTCCTACTGAGTCAATATTATCCCTATTACACAAAGACTAAATATCAGGCCTACAAGGTATTCATTTCATATCATATTTTTTTTGTTTTTTTGAGACAGGGGTTCTCTGTATAGCCTTGGTTGTCCTGGAACTCACTCAGTAGACCAGGCTGGCCTTGAACTCAGAAATCCAACCGCCTCAGCCTCCCAAGTGCTGGTATTAAAGGTGTGAGCCACCACTGCTCGGCTCATTTCATATCTTATTGGTTTGTTTTATTATTATTCTGATCGCTTCTCTCTTACTTAGAGAAAGGCTTCTCAAAAGAACCTAAAGTTTTTCCAACCATTTACTTCCAAAACTAGCATACTAACAAAGTAAGCAAAGACTGATATTCACAGAACCCCACAGATAATCAAAGGATAAGTTTCCAAGAGCCACACAGCCTGCTGCCAGGAAAGAACATTCATGCTACCCTATGCTGGGTCTCATTGTCAGCTATTGCTGCAGTTAATTTTTCTCTGAGATAAAATGCCCTCAGTACTCTTCTGCTCTAGACATGTCTGGTTTACTTTCTGCCCAACCTAAAAATATGCTTACTAAAGATTTATATGTGAAGTTTTCACTTGACAATGAAAATTCTGAAACAGAAATCCCAGATAAGCAATAGACACAAAGTCATGCCTTATAAATTTTCACTTTTTATTAATTACATGTAGAACATACACCTGAGACATGGTTTGTTATTCACATCATGTACTTAAAAGCAAATGAATTACAAGTAAATTAAACTTGTTAACATGATCCTAGTTCATTTTGTTCCTAATGAAAATAAACTTAAATATTGATATGAAAGGTCCAAAATATATTAAGTCAATATATCCACACAGGGACAATAAATATAAAATGATAATATGGGTCTGATTCTCTCCTTGGAATAGGTAACATGTTTTAAAGAGTATGCTACTCCTAGAACAGAAGATGTTATTAATACTGGACATTGTCCTCACTCATACAAGACTAACACATCTATGACTTTAATTATGATATATACATATTTTAAATTTTATGCAGGCATAAATATGTTAATAATTTAAATGATATCTATATGCAGTAAATGTTCTTTAAAAACAGATAAATATACAAAGATAGGCAGATACTGCACAGGGCTTATCTTATCTTCTAAATTAAACCACAGCCATTTTCATACCTTCAGCTTTCTTAAATTAAAATAATCATACCAG
Source organism: Arvicanthis niloticus (assembly GCF_011762505.2). Taxonomy (NCBI): domain Eukaryota; kingdom Metazoa; phylum Chordata; class Mammalia; order Rodentia; family Muridae; genus Arvicanthis; species Arvicanthis niloticus. The sequence goes on from NC_133431.1 coordinate 2,247,973, forward strand.
GGCTTTTTAAATGTTACTAAACCTCTATGGAAGAAAAAAAACATGACATGGCTGGCCAGTATTTGTACAACTTGGAAGGGGAATAACTGTTTAGGTAACGTAAATTTGTCTCCATATGTACTGAGTAAAGTATTTTTAATGTGACTGATTTTAGGATGTCTACAGTCTCAGAAGAAACATTTTATCAATTTTTTGTATGTAAAATGAATTATTTCACTGTTATTCTAGGGTGAACTATGATAATTTTGAAATACAGTGCAACTGAGAAATTAGAAAGAGGGGATTTAAATTGCTTATTTCCCATCTCTGAATATATATTCTCACAATAGATTTTGATTTTTTTTGTTAAGCCCATTGCATGCTATGGTATTAACATTTATAAAATGTTACAATGATCTAAACATGTAAATGGTTTCAATAAGAGAATTATATGTAGATTACGATGGAAATTTCCCAAATGCGAAGAAAAGAAAAGATACAAAGCTGTTGGAAGTTCTGAAGGAATAAATGAGGTATTTAAGTCACTTAGGACATAAAAGTTTTGGGAAATACCTATGGGATTAAAGTATCTGCCTTCAGATCAACATTTATGACAAACTGGCTGTAATCTAAGTTTTATTCTATCCTGTGTCCAGTCTACATTGAGGAGAGTCAAAATACAGGGATGATTCCCTCAGCACTTCTATGGAAAGTCACACTCAGCCCAAGCAAGGCTTTCAAGTAATGTTCACTAAGAGGGAAAATAGTACAAAGAAAAGCTTGAAGATACAGAAATTCTTCAAAAGATCAAGTGATAACCTAGACATGAAATTTCAACAGACCTTTAAAGAAGGTCAACAGAAGTTGATTTTGCTAAATGTGTAATCTTAAGCAGGCATATGTAAAGCATGATCACTTTCAGAATGCAGTGTGTCTCTTTAGCAAGTGAAGGGACAAGAGTCCTCAAAAATTATGTTTGATCCTGTGAAATGTTATTTAGAAAATATGTTCCCACTCTTGATTCTCTTTGTCATATATAGATGCATCTAAATATCCCAGATGAAAGAAAAGCCCTTTGCTTACTTCAGCTTGGCAGGGTCTACATACAGCTGAGGAAAACTGAACAGCCTTATTAAATACTGAGGCCAAATCTAAAAGCCATATTTACCAAAATAGAACACCATCTCACGATCAAAGAGTAGTTCTCACTAATAGACTGTGTCCTTCACTACACTAACCATGCCTGCTCCCTGATTTAAATGTGATGTAGGAGCAGCAGGTACCTGCTCTTCATGCAGGGTTCTGATGAAGCAAACAGCTCAAGTTGTATCCTTTTGTGAAGGGCTATGGAATATTGTCCAACTCATAATAGATGCACATTTCACCTTGTAAAACATAACTCATGTTAAAAATGATGCTAGGAGTATTTCTTCAAAATTTAATTCTTCATACACTACAAGAGTGTAATAGAAGAGAATTAGTAGTTGAATCTAACTTAATAAGGGGTTGTCCAAAATTCCTCAATTTTTTTTTATCAAATTACTGACCTTACAAGAAGGCCAAAAAAAAATCAGTCTTCTAACACCCAATACAAAGCATGACATTGGATTTTAGGTGGTACTCTTGACTATTTTCTTCCTATAATAAGTGTAATGCTGCCCTAATTATGTTCTTAACTACATCCTGAATGGAAATATAATGGTCCTAACAGTCTGGCTTTTGTGTATCATGAATGTTACCTGAATCACATAACAGAATCCTTCCATGTGTGCTGCCTTCCAGCACTGTCTTATTTGGAGAGTCTTTGTCATCTCTTTTGTTTGAATTTGTCCCCTTAGAAGGACTCTTCTCTGAGGTACCATAACTGCTGCTCTTTCTATATCACCCCTTTGGTGAGTTTAACAGCGTAGAAGGATCCATTGTACAAACACCAAAAAGGACAGATATCCTCTCAAAGGTGACTACAGTGCCAGCCCACTCATATTCATCTTGTCACAGCATCACCAGAGATGGATTCATGGAAAGACAGGAGAATTTGTGAAAAACCTCAAGTATGGGAAAGGCTAAATACAGGAATGTAAGACACATTGACATACATTCATTTCTTCAGATGAGGTAAGGAAGGTAGCTCAGGTATTTGTGGTGGTTGTACAAACTGGAGAATCTGAGTTACATAAAATGGACCCTTGAAAAAAACCTAAGATGCTGACTGGAACTAATATTTTGTGTGAGTTATGGATTACATGCAGATCCATTGAGAAAGCTTGGGAATGAGGGAATCTGTCGTGCATATCACCCTCTGTGACTTTGATATATCTATTTCTTTAACATGCCTGGATCTATCATATTGTGTATATAAAGACTATAAAAATTCCCAGCACCGGTGTCATCAAATGCATGCACACACACACACACACACACACACACACACACACACATACACACACACCACTCCGAGAGACACATAAACAAACACACCCACACAGACAAACACCCTGACACATGCACAGACACACACACAAATGAACACAACACTCAGACAGACACACACACACATAAACACACACACCCACACAAACACATAAGCACACACACTGACACACAGACACAGCTCAACATGCACACATGCAAACACTGAATGACCACAGACACCCACACAACACAGAAACACAGAGACACACACAAATAAAAGTTCCTACAACATGAGGAACTTCACTATATTCTGCATTTATCTATTTTCCATTGAAACTGGCATGGGAGGTTCTCTCATTTTTGTAAGTTGAAGTTTACAGAGAAGGATCAATTTGGTCCACATGAGGAAAAGTATAGAAATTTTATGCTAAAAATCACAAAGTTTAGGATATTTGAAAACTACAATCATTATACAATATTCAATGTGAGCCTAGGCAGAAGAATAAGAAGAAGAAGAAGAAGAAGAAGAAGAAGAAGAAGAAGAAGAAGAAGAAGAAGAAGAAGAAGAAGAAGAAGAAGAAAAGAGGGAGGAGAAGGAGGATGAGGATGAGGATGAGGATGAGGAGCAGGAGATGACAGAGAAGCCTTCTGGCAAGTGTTACTATTTGATGCCGGGAAAGACCTATGTGCTGTTTTCACTCCATGAAATTAGTGATGAACTGTGATCCAGGATGATCTCAAACTCATTGTGTCCTGCCTGAAGATGTGCTTAAATGTTTTTCTTTCTGCTCCAGCTCCTGGGTGCTGGGGTTATAAGCATGGGCACTAAGTGTAATCATACAGTACTTGTGATGTAGAGTGAAAAATTATAAAGGCCATTTTATGAAATATGTGTAGATTTTTCGCCTTACAGAACTCGGAACTGAAAATAATATTTCAGGCCTTCACATTCCAGGTGAAGGACACTTGCTGGATTACATTCCCCAAGCCTCGCCCAAGGCAGGAAGGCATTCCTGACTACAGATAAAGATGCTACCACCTAGGTGGGGCCATAGCCCTATAGCTGGAAAAAGTAAAGATAGTAATCTGAAATGGCAGGATAGGACACAATAGCATGGTGAAAACCACATTTTTGAGAAGAATGAGTGTGCAGAGTGATCTCACATGACTCTAGATCATTTGGGCTAGATTCTCTGAAATGTTCCACTGTTCTTGATTACCCCTCCCTTGGTCTTCCCAGTGCTATGTTCAAAATTTGTAAAACAACCATTCATGTGTAAGTGCGTGAAAATGCCTTCCTCCCCCCACCCCATGCTATAAAAGACCCTTTAACCCACCACACGTGGCCAAAAACCCTGCTCTTGGAGCTAAAGAGCTTGTCGTTTTTGACCACCGGCTCCTCCCCTAATAAACCTCTGCAGATTGCATCCAGGTATGGTTTCTTGTGATTTTTCGGTGGCCGCAATGTCCTAAGACTTGAGGAAAGGTCTCCAGAGTTTGGAGCTCTTCAGTGAATCAGACCAGGTCTTTGCTCACATTAAACAAAAACTCTACAAATTATCATACATATCAATATGTTTTTAAATTAAATAAGAGTTCAAGAGAACAGAATTCACAGAGGAGAAGTGCCCATGATAAAAACTACACAGGCAAGGTGGATAACAATTAACAGTTTTATAGAACATAACAATTAAAATGATAACATTTATTTTAAAAGAAAAAGGAATAATACGTGGGTGTTCAGCTTGCTGAATGTTTTTGTACCACATGCATACAATTCCCACAGAGGCCAGAAGCAGGCATCAGATTCTCCAGAATTTGAGTTAAAGAGGTTTGTAGTTGTCATGTGCATCCTTTGAGACTGTAACAAATTTTCTTAATGGAGAACACATCTTTCCTGCCCACACTACACCTGACTTTTGTCCTTCCAACTAAGTGTTCTGGATCACTCCCAATCAAAGGGAAAACTCTGCAAACCTGTAGTGACAGCTACATGAGGTAGGCATGCTAATTTTCTTACACTGCCACACATCCATGGAAGACTCCTGTGAGTTCAGGATCCAGGCAAAGGATCACTGATTGTCAGTTTGCAACAAATTTGTCACCTCACATCTAGGATAGCAATGCATATTAGGCCCATCAGATCACATATACATTTGAAAAGACCCTCTTGGTTGTAAAGGAGTGTGGGTAGTTGTGTCTGGGAATGCTGAGGGTTCCTCCAGGCAGGTAGTTAGGCATAGTGGCTGAGGCTACAGGGGATCACTAAAGGCCTTGTCCTTCTTTCTCATGTCAAGGCCCCAAGGACACGAAAAAGTCCTTGGATTTTTACAGGCTTTAATGTCATAGCAGATGGTGGTTGGATCTGGATGTGCAATCCCATAAAACCCAGGGCAAACCTGAGTTAAATAGGGAGGGAGAAGAGGGGAGGAGCTGAGGAAGAATGCTTAATTGGCTCCACCCTCTGGCCTTCAGGCATCTCATTAGTATGTAAATCTCTCTAGGGCCTGAGGCTTTTTCCTCAGATAGCCAGGGACCTCTGAGGGTGGGGCTGTGGAGGGCTGAAGCTAAATGAAAAGAACCAGGGCCCAGGAGCAGAGCTGAATGCCCACCGTCCAGTAAGGGTTGGGGGTTCCAGGCTTATGCTCGACAAAGCACCCAGCTGCTTCTCACAGCCCATCGCCCCACAGAGGTGAGTAAGAGAATGGTGAACATGCAGATAACAATGTTGGAAGGAACTTTACTACTAGCTGGAGAGAATAGAGCCTACCTCAGGGTTTACATGTATCTGGCGGAGAGTGAGGCTCTGCAAGTTTAAGAATGGAGAGGGTTAGTTAGTGCTGCTCTTTAACTGCTGGAGATCTCACAGCACACTGAAGAATCGTTTCTTCCAGTGCTTTATTCTTGTGAAGATCCCTAGAAAGAATCTGATTTCTGAGACTGGCAGTGAATCAGTCACTCAATGTGTGGGACAAGAAACCTTATGAGTCTCCAGACTGGTGCTGTAAAATCAAGGATTAAAAGAATCTCCTGTCACCTGATCGTCATGTGAGTAGGGGTGCCAGGTCTTGGCCTACAGATGCTAAGACTTCTGGTTTCCCATTCCTCACTTAATCTTGAATCTCTCTATCTGAGGTCCTCATATAATTGTATTATTTGTGTTACAATTATGATACTTTTGCTACTGAGTTTTTTCCAATAGATATAACAGTCCAGCATTAAAGCATCACCTGAACAAAAGGTTAAGGGAAGGTGCCCACTTTGAATTTGTATCTGAGCTGAGATGTTTGTGGGGCCCAAACTGCTCTAAAAGTATTCAGTGCTTGCCTAGTATATTAGTCAGAGTTCTATAGAATACCAAACTAATTGAATAAATGTCTCTTTATTAAAGGGTATTATTTAGAAAGACTTAGGGCTGTGATGGCCTAGCTAATTCAACAATAACTAGCTATAAAGGCCAAGTGCAAGGATCCAGTAGTTGCTCAGTTCACAAGGCTTGATGTTTCAGCTTAAGTTTAGAACAAGCTGGAACTCCAAGTAAGGTGGCCCTAATGTCAGTGAAGGAATGGACTTGCTATCAAGGTGAGAGCAAGCAGCTAAAGAGCAAACACCTTCCATTGTAGCAATTATTTTAAAAAAAGCAGCCACCGGTTAAGCCAACTGTCTAAACTGCAGAGTCTCTGTCCAGCTCAGCCACCATATTGCATGGCCAGCCAGAAACCGGCAGCCAGAAACACCAGCCCTGCCACCCACAGGACACCAGCATGGGAGATGGCTCAACCAATTTTCCACTCTGTCACTGCAAGGCTGGACATTGCCCAGACCATCCTGCCAAACACACGGGCTCAGTACAAATGAGCCTCTAATGCTTAAATTATCCAATGGGTTATATATTTAGTAATGATCAATAACAAGATGCCCTTACAATCAGAGGTGTAACCCAGTCCCCAACCTAGATGTAACAACTACCTTTGACTGTTACAGACAAGTGAACATCAGCCTCCATGTCCCACTCTCTCATTGTTTGTCTCACCCTTAGCTCCTCCTCTTCCTTCTCCTCCTCCCTTTACTCCTCCTCTTCCTCTCCTTTCTCCTCCCACCTCAGCTCCTCCTACAACCTTCTCCTTCCATGTCATTATATAGGCTTGCAGTACAAGTCATGGATCAGATTAGAGCTGGGGCTTTTCAGCTCAAACATTTAGATTAAAGCTGTGTCTTCCACTATCAAGATTCAGATTAAAGTCATTTTGGGGGTTTTAGTAAATTCCAGATGTAATAGAGTTAACAATCAAGACAGCAATCTCAACTCTACCCCATGCCAACTTCACACACAATCATAACTTCTTATGACATGCATAATTTCCAAAATAAAAAAACATATCACAATAATGCCTAAATGTTACTATTCCAGCCAAAAGAAAAACCATTATATGTGTACCAGGTCATAATTATGCCTAAAATGATTGAGCTACCCCTTGTACAAGCACAGATACACAAAAATGTACACAGCTGACTTCACACAGAATAGATCACCCTAACTACTTGGTTACTGAATGTTTGCTCAGCTGAACTTACTTTTTGATCAGCATTTACATGGGACATCAGTATCGTTACATCCTTTGACCATTGTGAGAGATCTACCCACATACTTCTTCCTTTTATGTCTTTCTCAAAAATATTCTAATTCTTCCATTTCCAAGACTCTGACAGTTAAGCCGTCCCACTGTTTATAGCTGATGATTCAATGAATAATCACACATTTCCAAACAAATGCATGAGCGTGACTACTGCATGAAGCTCTGAACTGTGGTGATTTCCCTTTACTGGTGTCTTTCAGGATTGTCCCAGAAACATGTTTTCATGCTGCAGTTGTTCACTTCTGGATGGGGCCTGCATAACAGGCAGAACCCTTAGTAAAGCAGGGCCTAGTTATGTCTTCCTCAGTCATTTGATGATAGGGCCTGTACCAGGAAGTCCTAGGTTCATGTATAATACCAGGGGCATTGTACAGGAATAGAAACGACAGGCTTTTGGGGAACTCAGGTACATAGCATTAGTTTCCAAGTTGCCCCCTCCCCAGCAAAACCCAAGCCTATCTCCACTCTCTAGGCTAATCCCAAACAAGACTAGAGTTTCCAAGTTACATCCTCAACAATACCATGGTCTCCAGGTTATTCCCCCAACAAACCTGCACCTCAGGTTCCAAGACCATGCCTAACAACCAGTAATGCAGAGGGGAGGTGAAGTTAAGTTTATGATGTGACTCCCAGCACCAGCCAATTGTGTTAAAGGCCACAGCAGCTTTTCAATTAGATGCTTGCACACATCCTCTCAATTGCAACAGACATTTAAAATGGCAGCATTCAATCAGAATTTTCTTAATCCTCTGCCATGTTCTTGACTAGCCTAAGCCTGTGTCCAGGAATGGCTGTGGCTGTACCCCCCACTTCTCAGCTCGACCAGTCTGCTCAGGCAGAGACACCAGCCCTGCCACCCAGGAGATGCCACCATGGGAGATGGCTCTGTCAATCCCAATGCTGTTTCTACAATGCTTGGCTGAACTCAGACCACCCTGACATCCATGTTGGCTCGATCAAATGAGACTTTAATGCTTAGGTTATCCAAAACCTTTATATGTTTGGTAATGCTCAATAACAAGATGCCTATGCAATCAGAGGTGTAACCCAATACCCAATCCAGATATACCAACTACCTTTGGCTGCTAGAGACTCACGCACTTCTGCTTCAATGTTCCCACTCTCTCGTGTCCCTCTCCTCTAGCTCCTGCCCTTCCTCTCCTTACTCCTCCCACCTTAGCTCCTCCTACAACTCCCCATTTGCTGCTTACAATAAATCCTTTCCCCATAGACATTTGTGGCACTACCATCACCGAAACATTCTTGGCTGATGCTGGTGCATTGGGGATGTGGGCAAGCTAGCTTAAATAGAATGAAGACCCTGCTGGGAGTTGCATCAGATAAGACCCTGTGTGTGTCTTTTTGGGGATCACTAACATTTCCCTGACACGACACATTCAATTTCTACTAAAATGGAATAGCAGGCCAAGATACTTCTTTTCAAGGAAAATAGTTGGATAGAGTTGATGGTAGAGACTTGCTCCAATATTCAAAATCTATGACTCACAATAAACACCCACCAAAGGCTCCAAACAACATTCTTTGCAGCACTGAGCAGCAGAGAAAGGATTGGGTGCTCAAAGCAATTTTCAGTTACATACAGAGGCAAGCCTCAGCTACAGGCAACATTCCTATGAACAGAAATAAATAATAAGCAGGAGAGTTAAAAGTGAAAAAATTCTTTTTAAAAAAGTTTTATTTATTTCATGTATAAGTACACTGTTGCTGTCTTCTGACACAGGAGAAGAGGGCATTGGATCCCATTACAGATGGTTGTGAGCCACCATGTGGTTGCTGGGAATTGAACTCGGGACCTCTGGAAGAGCAGTCAATGCTCTTAACCACTGAGATATGAGATATGAGATATGTCTCCAGCACAGACTTAATGACTTGGGATTGAAGGGCAAAGAGAACTGACAAGAGACTATAGCAGTGTTGCATTTCAAATCAATAATTGACTTTTAAAACAAATATATGTAGAATAAATTTGGTAGCATTCCTTCTGTTTCTATTATGTGGAATAGTCGAAGGTGTATTGGTCTTAGCTCTTCTTGAAGGTCTCCCACAGAATTCTGCACCAAAATCCGGGCAGTGGTGGCACATGCCTTTAATCCCGGCATTTGGGAAGCAGAGGCAGGCATGTCTGTAATATGTCTGTAATATATATAAATATGTCTGTAATATATGTAAATATATCTGTAATATATATGGCTGTAATATATGTAAATGGCTGTATATATAAATGTCTAATATATATAAATATGTCTGAAATATATATTAATATGTCTGTAATATATATAAATATGTCTATAATATATATAATTATGTCTGTAATATATGTAAATATGTGTATAATATATATGAATATATCTGTAATATATAAATGTCTGTAATATATATAAATATGTCTGTAATATATATAAATGTCTGTAATATATATAAATATGTCTGTAACATATATAAATATGTCTGTAATATATATGTGTCTGTAATATATATAAATATGTGTATAATAAACAAAAATTCAGATATGTGTATAAATTCGCAGGACCCCCCTGAAATAATAACTAATTATTATTAATCAATAATTTCCAGTGCTTTCTTTGCCACCTGCCTTGGACAACCCCTGTCCGCCAGGGTCTCAGGGCCTTATCTCGTCCCTTATAGTTTTGGCTCCGTGTTGTGTTGGCTGGGAAATAAATCATCGGAAAATCGATAGAGATGATGAAGCCGCATCTCCGAATTCATCTATCAGATGCATCAACTATAAAACATAAAATATAAAAATAAAAATAAAATATAAAATACATCGAATATAAATTCTAAAATATAAAATTAAAAATTAAACTTAAATTAAACTACAATAGAAAAATTATTAAATATAAAACATCGATAATAATTATAATGTAAGTGTAAATATAAGATATAAAATAAAAAAAAAAATAAAACGACACGTAAAATTCAGTAATATAAAATTTAAAATACAAAATTAAAAAGAGTAAATTAAAATGGAAAATAATATAAAATACAAACTAAAACATACAACATAATATAAATATTAATATGAAATAAATAACATAAAATATAAAATGAAATAAAACAAAATATAAAATTTCAAATATATGTAAAATATAAAACATAAATATAAAATATGAAATAAAATGAAATATAAAATATAAAATAAAAAAGAAAAAAATATTAAATAATAGAAAATATGAAATTAAATGTAAATATATAAAAATTATAATTTAAAATTAAAATATATAATAAATATGAAATGTAACTTATAAACCATAAGTATAAAATATAATATAAATATAATGAAAATAAAATAAAAAGTAAATAAAATATAAAATACATCAAATATAAAATATAAAATTAAAAAATGAAAGCAAAATAAAATAGAAAATAATATAAAATATAAAACATAATATATAACGTGTAAAATAAAATTTATATATATAATAAAATATAAGATGCAAACTATAAATATAAGATATATGTAAATGAAAATAAAAAACACAATTTAAAACATAAAATAGAAAATAAAAAACTAAAAGTAAAGTAAAATATAAAATATAACATTAAATATAAAATACAAAATATTATAAATTATATATATATGATATATTATATATATATATATAATAAGAAATAAATATTAAATAAAATATGAAATAAACTAAAATTTAAAATATAAAATGTAAAATACAAAACATAAATATAAAATATTAAATAAAATTACAAAATATATCAAATATAAAATATAAAATAAAAAATAAAGTAAAATGTAAATTTAAATATAAAATATAAAAATTATATACATAAAATATAATGTAAATATAAAATATAAAATATAAAATAAATATAAATTAAAACAAAATATAAAAGAAATAAATTTAATCTTTAAAACATATAATAAAATATAAAGTGTAAAATATAAAACAAGTATGAAACATACTATGAATATAAATATAAAATCAAAATAAAATATAAAACACATTAAATATAAAATATAAAACATAAAAATGAAAGTAAATTGTTTTAAAATGATGTAAAATATTATACTACATGCGTCACTTCCTGTCAGACGCTGTTTGACAAACTGTGCTTCACCGTACGTCGTAATATTGATAATAAATAATAATAATTTGTCTCTCTATAGCTTGTTTTGTATTTTATACTTTATTTTATTTATTTGTTATGTTATATTTTATATTTTATTTTATATTTTTATTTATTTTGTTTACTTAATTTTATATTTATACGTTATTTTATTCCATTTTTAGTTACTTTACTACATTTTTATTCGTTATACTTTATATTCTTATCTTATTTAGATTTTTTTCATATTTAATTTTATATTTTCATTCATTTTATCTCATATTTTATACTTTGCATTTTACTTCATTATAATTTTATTTCCGTATTTCGTTGCACATTTTATATTTATATTTATACTTATATTTATTAGGATCCTCCCAAGTTGATTATTGATTTGCATTGACTGCTGTCGTCAATTATGGATCCGTATTGGTTATTAATTATCGATAATTGATTATCAATTATTGATCGGTATTGATTACAGATTGGCAGTAACTGCTGGTTATCGATCATTGGTTATCATGGTTATTGATCATTTTTAGCATCGATTATTCGTCATTGATTAGTACTGATTACCGATTATCAGGATGATTGACCGTCATCGTCATCCCATCATCGTCATGCCCCTGCCTCTGCCTTTCGAGTGCTGGTACAAAGGCCTGCGTCACGATTTATTGATTAGCACGATTATTGATAACTGATTAGTATTGACAGGGCCGAAGCCGCCGCGGGGAATCACGGGATCGATTGCCGCCGCCGGCACAAAACCCCGTCGCCGGCTGTGACGTCACGGGCAGTGCGACGCCTCCAGGGTCCGCGGCGGTGGCGGCGACGACGATCCCGGTGCAGCCGCTGACAGGACGCGGTCGGGTTCGCGGGACTCAGTCGCGCTCCCTGTGACGTCAGAAACCCGCGAAGAGGTCGGCGGGCGCCGCGGGGCATCACGGGATCGCGCGCCGTCGCCACTGACCTCGGGGAATCGCGCGGCCGCTGCCGTGCGCCGGAGCGTGTCCTCGTCGCCGGCTGTGACGTCACGGTCTGCGCGACCGTGTAGGCGGGAACCGCAGGGAATCACGGGATCCAATGACCGGCGCCGCCAGGGTTTTGTGGAGACATCGCCGTGGGCCGTGGGCCGGAGCGGGTCCTGATCGCCGGTTGTGACGTCACGGAGAGCGCGATGGGGTCGGCGGGAGCCGCGGGGATCCCGGTACGGCCTCCAGCCGGGCGCGGTGACGTCACACCCTGCGACGGGGACGGGGGGGGGGGGGGTGGGTGACGGCCGCGGGTCGCGGACGCCCCGGGTCACCGGAAACAGCGTTGCTTCCGTCAGAGGTGAGCCTGACCGGAAGTGCCCTCGCGGGAGCCCGGGAACCGGAAGCGGCGCCACGTCTCCGGGTGGAAGGGCCTCGCCTCCTTTCCGGAGGGCCAGCCCCGCCCTCCCCGGAAGCGGAAGTGCGTCACAGAAGCCCTCGGTAGTGGCGGCGGCGGGATGATGGCGAGTGCGGCGGAATCGGTGGGCGGGGCCTAGCGACGGTGAGCCGAGGCTCCGCCCACCCCGGGCCGCGCGGATCCGGTTCTATCTGGCTTCCTGTCTCCTGTGGCTCCGAACTGGGCAGAGGCAGCGGCAGGAACGCGGCGCCTGCGGGAGACATGGCGGCCGGGGCGGGGCCAGCCGGGGGCGGGGCCAGCGCGGGGGGCGGGGTCAGTGTAAATTCCAGTCTATTTACAGTTCCTGGGTGGGTGGGGTTTATGGGGCGTGGCTGTGGTGACCTGAGTGTGGGAGGAATCAGGTCGATGTAAATGGGCGGGGCCAGGCACTGTGGGCGGGGCCAGGGAATCTGGTTAGTATTTACAGATTCTGAGATCATTTTATGCGTGTGGGCGGGGTTTATGGAGTAGGCGTGGCCTGTTAAGTGTGGGAGGAGTCGGTGTGAGTGTTGTGGGTGGGGCCAGGCCTGTTTGGGTGGGGTCTTTTTACACTGTTTTCCTTTTGGCGTGTGTGGGTGGGGTTATGCAAAAGGCGTGGCCTTGGTGTGCATGTGTGAGGAGCCTGGATGAGGGAAGTGGGCGGAGTCAGGCTGTGGTGGGAGGTTTCAGTGGCTATAGAGTTTACAGTTCCTGAGTTCTGTGAGCTTTATTGTAATTTATGCTAATTTAAGCAAATGATCTCCTTTCAGCCCCATCCTTTGCCCTGAGCTGCATTATAATTTAACCTAATTTATTTAAACCAGCTCCTTTCAGCCCCATCCTTTGCTCTGTGCTATATTATAATTTAACCTAATTTATGCAAATCAGCTCCTTTCAGCCCCATCCTTTGCCCTGAGCTGTATTATAATTTAACCTAATTTATGCAAATCAGCTTTCAGCCCCATCCTTTGCCCTGAGCTGCCCTAAGACCTATGGTAAAGGCCTCCAGCTGACCTGTCACTCTGTGCGGTGATGTCATTATGGGCGTGGCCGGAGGACGGTGTGGGCGTGGCCTGAGTGTCCCTGTCCAGACTCTAATGCCTAATTCTCTGTTCTTCCTCCAAGTGCCAAGTACCTAATAACTGATAATTCTTCTGAGTTCTCTAGTCCAAGTGTCTTCTTCCTCAATGCCTAATTCCTACTCTGCCGAATTCCTACCCATAATCTAACTCATAATTGTACTCCAAGTTGTACTCTCCTAATTCCTACTCTTAATAATAATTTCTTCTGTCTGCCTCTCGCCTTTTCTATGTCTCACTTCTAAGCCACGCCTCTAAGTCACACCTTTAAGCCATGCCCTTAGGTCTTGTCTCTAAATCTGATCTCTAAGTCACACCCTTAAGTCACACACCTTTAATCTCACACACCCAAGAAAAGATCCTGGGTATCTAAACCAAGATGTTATCAGAGTGTGCTCAGCTGTTGTAGGCTGTTGTAATGAAGCCTCTTGTCAGGGTAGATGGCTCAAGATGGCTGCAAGGATGATAGTCACCTTCTGTCTGCTCCCCACAAGCCAGCTGATTTGTGGTTGAATACAGGACTTCAATCCTATATGTGGTGGTATAGGGTTTAATGTGTTAGAAAACAGCTTCTATAAAAAGCAAATGCAAAACCAGGAGCAGATGCTCAGGAAAAACGTATTGTTCATTTTAGGAAAACATATGCTATTCACATAGTAAATAAATGACAACTCCTATATTATAGATGATAGGTTCTAGTTAATCTTGTAGAGAAAGTTACAGAACACCAGTGGATGTGCCTTTGTGTTCTTGTAATTTCAGTACTTGATAAATGTCAGTAGAAGACCATGGAAATGGTAGAAAATTTAGATCCTATTTTGAAAATAGATGAAAAACAAGAAAACAAAGAAAATGTTCATGTCTTTAGTTTGGACAAGAATTATCCTTTGCTCAAACAAATATAATGTTTATGGTTTAGCTTTCTAGAACTTAGATGAGAAACAGTAAGTAACAGAGAATTTGTAGTTTAAGCTTTCAAGTCAGATACATTAACTTAAATTCTTTTATTCTTTAGAAATCACATAATTAAGAAGATTGAGACAGAAAATAAAGAAAAAGCAAATGGGCTGAGCATCTGGACTGTTTTCACCTGATATGTATAAAAGAAAACCCTTGAGGTTCGTTATAGTATATGAAATATTTACATACTCTGCGTATCTATGTGTGCGCATGTATGGATGTAGTGTATAGGTGAGATTATCTAGTTACACTGGCTTAGTTTCTGGATATGAGGAATAGGAAACCAAATTTTCTAAAAATGATTAGTAAGTTATTGTTTAATCAAATGGCCGGCAGAAAGTTGAAATTTCGGTAACATATTAGTTTTAAGTTCTATAGAAACTTCTTGTCTGTTCACTGTTTTCCTATTACAGTGAGCTGCATGCGTCTCCTAAGGCAAGGAGGACGGACTTGCAGGCGCTACAGATCGTCCAGAAGGAGATTTGGCAATTCCTTGCAGGTGCCTACCAAGAGCAGGCGGACCAACTAACGATACCTCACCGGTTCCAAGTGGGAGATTCGGTTTGGGTTCGATGGCATCAATTAAAGAACCTGGAACCGCGGTGGAAGGGACCCTTTGTCGTGCTACTAACCACGCCAACGGCACTGAAAGTAGACAGCATCGCTCACTGGATTCACGCCGCCCACGTCAAATTTGATACCTCCGTTCCAGAATCAAACCAGGCCATGAGATGGAAAGCCCACCATACCCCAAACCCTTTAAAGATAAGACTTTCACGCTCCTAGTTTTCCTTTATTTTGCCAATAAGACGACTTTTTCCAGTCCCCACGCTCCCAAGTCATTAACTTGGGAGGTCCTAAACAGTCAGGGGGACATCGTCTGGTCTGTCTCCAGAACGCATGCCCTCTGGACTTGGTACCTGGAACTGTACCCAGACTTGTGTAAGCTGGCAACAGGAGCGCCAGGGTGGGACTTTGAAGGGGGCTACCCCTGGCGCTGCTTCTGCCTCCATGACTGCAGACAGAGGGTGGTTGAATCCTCTTCTGAGTCACAATTCGTTTGTAGAATTGCAGAACCATCTCCACTTATTTCCGTCATCCCAGGGGCTAACTTTAGTCCCAGTTTATACAATGGATTGACCTTTGCAGTAGCTTCAAAGACACCAGTGATGGATCAAACGTATCAAAAATGTTAAATGGGGGCTCACAGGAGCGGTATGCTGTTTGATCGGATGCCACTTTTGTGCTAAATCTGAGCCAGCAGGAAATAGACATTTCTCCAGCATCAATTCAGAAAGATATATTTTTCTTTTATTGAAAAAGAGGCTTTGACTACTTACTGTAAGTTCTCATGGGAAAGCACAAACCCACAGTGTCCTGGAGCCTCTGCCTCAGAGAGCGGTTCCCTGTCCATGTCGTGCATGGAGCTGACTCCATAGCGCCACTCTCGACTCTGAAGGCCGCTTCGAGTTCTACCAAACTTTTTCTCAGTATCCAAGGAACTCTGGCTGGCGCTGCTTCTGCGGCCCCGCAGGCATGCCCCGCTGAGGGACGACGGGTGCCCAAAGGAGGGCGAGCCGGGGTCTCCTGGGGGGGCTGCTGCAACCCCCAATCGGAGGAGCCAGCTGAAAGAAGTAACCTTTTATGTCTGTCCCAGATCACACCGACCCCGGGCATACCGCTACTGTGGGGGAGGTTCGGACTTCTATTGCAAGTCCTGGGACTGTGAGACGACTGGCCAGGCCCATTGGAAGCCCTCCTCTGGCTGGGACTATATCACAGTAAGTGCCAATTACACCCTGTTCCAGGAATGCTGGCTGTGCTTGAGCTCAGCACCCCCTTACTATGAGGGGGTTGCTGTGATTAAAACCTTTCCAACCACACCTCAGTTCCTCAACTTTGCTCACAGGGCACCCAAAAGAAGCTGACCCTGTCTGAAGTATCAGGCAAGGGACTTTGTTTAGGGACAGTTCCTCTTACCCATCAGGCCCTTTATAATAAGACCCTCCGGGTACACCCTGGGAACTATTGGCTTACAGGCCCGAACGGGACCCAGTAGGCCTGCAACATGGGACTGACCCCTTGTATATCGGCTCAGGTCCTCAATCAAACCAGAGATTTTTGTGTCCTCGTTGAGCCGTGGCCCAGGGTTATCTATCACAGTCCAGACTATGGTTCTAACTCAACAGTATCACCAACTTAGACAGGAGACCGAGTTAAACAAAGATAATAGCGAATGGAAGATTCCATTCCATGTATAAAGAAAATGGGGGAATGAAAGACCCCAGCTTAGCCGAGTTGTTTTGTTCAGCAGAGTTGTTTTGATCAGCAGAGTTATTTTGCTCAGCAGAGTTGTTTTGCAAGGCTGGAAAAATACTGGGCCCCTGAGCAGGTCAAAGATAGTGCCAAAACAGTGCACCTGGCCCCAGGCGGGGCACAGAAAGTACCCAGAAAAACACTAAGTGATCCAAAGAACAATAGAGACTGCCCAGAGCACCTCGTTCCTGGAACAGGGTGTTGACCCTAGGTTGAACCTGGCCTTATTTGAATTGTCCAATTAGAGCCCTGTAACCATGCTTCTCGCTTCTGTAAACCTTGCTTCCTGCTCTGAACCCCTATAAAAACCCCAATCCCTAGACCACCGGACGGCAGTCCTCCAGGGAGACGCTGTCGTCCGGGTACCCGTTTGGAAGAATAAAGCCTCTTGCTGTTGCATCCGAATACCTGGTCTCGGTGTTGGAAGAATAAAGCCTCTTGCTGTTGCATCCGAATACCTGGTCTCGGTGTCTTGGTGACGGGGGTCTCTCAGAGCGAAAGACCTGAGGCCTGGGTCTTTCAAGTTCTGTCTGACAGATGACAATTTCAGACTTTCCCAAGAAAGTAGGCAATCTGCATAATGTCTGTCTGTTGCTTAAATGCACACTTTAAGTATAGTGAAACACTTGTCACTTCCAATCTTGAAACTATGGGAATACTCTGAACATCAAAAGTAAATCTTTCATTGTACTTTCAGACCTAGTAATCTTACTCCCCAGAACAGTACAGTTGCCAAAAGTTCAGAGATCTATAAATCTATGAGGTGTAGCTGTCCTCCCCTCCTCAGATCCCCAGGCCTTTCCCACACTCACCTTCTATCTTTGTGTAGTTACTATACTGTAGTGTATATGTCATATACCAAAATATCCACATTTGATAATGATGCAACTGTTGTAAGTCTAACTTCATGAACTGTGAAGAAGCCATGAGGTGAGACATAGAGGCTGTGGGCTTAGAAAATGACAGGGATTCAGCTGGGTATAGACTTGCAGGATCACATAGAAACTACCAGGACTACCTGTAGAACATTTCCTACAAAACAAATTTGAATTGTGAAAAAACTAATATTAATATTTTTAATTTCCTATAAAACAAATTTGAATTGTGAAAAAACTAATATTAATATTTTCAATTTTCTACAAGACAAATTTGAATTGTGAAAAAGCTAATACTAACATTTTAATGGGTATTAAGGGAGAGAGTCAACAGAGAGAGTTTTTTATAAAGGACAGTTTGGCCTCACATAGACTTGGTGCAGGCTTAGAGAATTTGCCAAGTAAAGTTACATAGGAAATCGTTTTAGTGATACTGTAATACTTTGCCTGTTCTACCAAAGAAACTACAGTAGTGTGTTTATAACAGAGATCTCTCTTTTCTTGTCATCTTGTTTGTAGTTTATTGAATGCTTTGCTTCCAGCCCTAAAAAAAACAGTATTGGAGATTGAAAGAAACTGGCCTGTCAAATGCTGCTTTTGATTCTGACTTCAAAGATATTGAAAGTTTAGTAGACAGAAAAAAGGTGGTGGCTTGGGCTGACCAAACTACCAAACATTCAAACCAAAGTGATCTTCCAGGGATTTCTCTTCTTGTGACTTTCCCAGAGCTTGGACCAATTCAGTCTATTCCTTGTTGTAAGTAATTTTATTTTATTCTATAAATGGAAGCTTATTTCTAAGATTTTTTTATATTCCAATCTACAGAACAGTTGGTTTCTTTTAAATATACTTGGTTATTTGATTAGCACTAACAAAGAATCTAGCTTCTAAGTATTTTAATTAACAAGAATCTCCCAGGACCTACCAGCATCTATATATTGATGTTCTGAATAACTAGCAGTTTCATTTTCTTCCCATTCTTATTTAAATTTTAACTTCAATTAAGGGCTAAAGTATATAAAAATATTGTGCAATTTATAATAACTTAATCTTAAAATCAACGAACACTATAGAATTCACTGTTTCTATTGACGTTTGTTATCTCTCATCTTTCTACAGATTGTGAATAAGATAATTTCATTGCAAAGCTGACATATAATCTTGGTTTAACATGATACTTTTTGCAGTGTAGCATGTAGCAATGTGGATTGGCCAGTCTTTGAGATAGCCTGTAGCAATGTGGATTTCCCTGTCTTTGAGATAGCCTGTAGCAATGTGGATTGCCCTGTCTTTGAGATAGCCAATGTTAGTAGTTTGTTATGCTTATGTGCCTTCTGACTTGCACAGTCTGTCTTCCCTTGAGTTCTCTGTGTTTGTTCATAAATAAATTTTATTGGTTAAGCCTAGGTTTTGTGAGGTTTCACTTGTAGATTGGCACATTTTGTTCTGCAATTGTTATCAGTTACTTAGTTTACTGTAAACAATTTAAATCTACCTATATCAGGAATGCGCTTCATTTAAAAGTTTAAGAACTTATGAAATAAATTTGTAGTGATGTAATCAAGATTTTGGAGAGTAGTGCATCTGATTATTTTTGTGGGTGTTACTTAGAATTTGCATTGCTGTTGCCGGATACCTAAGAATGGATTTATTTTGGCCAAAGATTTTGCAAAAGATCAGTCCATAGTCACAGGGGCAGATCATACTGTGATTTGAGGCCACATTCTGGAGGAGTTGACAGAGAGAGAACCAGGAAGGCCAGAAGACCTTGAAATTCATGTTCCTGCCTCTTCCACTGATGCCACACATCCTCCCACAACAGCACATTCAGCTGGTTTAACACGTGAACCTGAGTGAGACATTTTATGTTTATTATTTATTTTATTATTATTTTATATTCACACCATAGCCATGTATATTTGCTTCTGTGCATTCATAGAACATGATTTGAAAAACCATGATTAGAAAACCAAAACTTTTTTTTTTCAATTTAAGTACTTTATTGATATTTTGGCTCCCCCCAAATTAATTTTCTGGTTGTAGATCACTACAATATCAGATGCCTCAAAACCGAAACTGGGGAGCCCATGTAACAGTCAGAAATGTTGCCTGTTGGATCATTTTGTGTCTTCAAGATACACTTCTATCAAAACTTTCCAAAATGAAAAAGATAGTGGCTGAACAATCGTGGCCTCTAGTGTTTATGATAAAGAATGCTGTACCTAGTGCTTAGGAGGGCATATGTTTAATTTTTTAGTAAACTAAAATAGTAACACATTCTTTTTTTTCTTGGATTTTTTTTTTGGGGGTGGGGATTTTTTTTTCGAGACAGGGTTTCTCTGTATAGCCCTGGTTGTCCTGGAACTCACTCTGTAGACCAGTCTGGCCTGGAACTCAGAAATCTGCCTGCCTCTGCCTCCCAAGTGCTGTGATTAAAGGCATGTGCCATCAATTATTGATCATTATTGGTTATCAATTAGTATTGATGATTATTGATTACCATTTATTGATTATAGATCGGCATTGATTATTGATCGTTATTCCATCACTGTGATCCTCCTGACTCTCTGCCTCCCAGGTGCTGGGATTAAGGGTGTGTGCCATCAATCATTGATTGTTATTAGTTATTGATTAGAATTGATTATTGATTAGCACTGAATGATTATTACCAATTATTGATTATCATGATAATCGATCACTTTTGGTTATTGACTAGTGTTGATTATTGGTCATTGATTAGTATTTATTATTGATTGGCATGATTATTGATCATTATTCCATCACCATCATCCCCCTGCCTCTGCCTCCCAAGTGCTGGGATTAAAGGCGTGCGCCACCATCGCCTGACCATAGTAACACATTCTAAAGTAACACATTTCTTTAGAATGTTACTACTTGGATTGCCAGTAGCACTGATACATCATCTCTTACGTATCTTTGTATTTGAGTTAGTTACTGGGGGGAGGGTTGTTCTCATTTTGCGTTTTCAGGGAAGTTTTGGGTTTTACACAGGAATTAAACTATGTAATTCAGACTTGACTGAAACTTGAAGCCTAGGCTGTCCTCAAACCTGAAATCTTCCTATTTCTGTATTCTGAGTGTTGGATTATGGGTATATACCATCATGCCCAATGATTTATCAGTACTAACTGGGTTTTTACCTGGATGTATCCAGTATGGAGAATTGTCTAGTGTCTGGCAGCCTGAGGCTCTTTATTCCTCCTGTCCTCGGTGTCCCAGTGTTGCTGAGCTTTCTTGACAGCGTCCTCTGGCCATGGTGCGATGGCTTTCCTTGGTTGTCAACTCGATGCACCTAAGAAGAGGGACTCACTATTGAAAAAACAGCCTCTATCGGATTGGCCAGTGGCTGACTTGACCCGTGGGTCTCAGTTATTCGTGGGGATTGAAGGGGATCTCACCTGAAAAGGAAGATGGGCGAGAGAAATAATTGAGACCAAGCAAACAGAGACTTGTCTGGGTCTGATTTTAAGGCGAAAGCAACACTCAATTCATACAGTTCCTAAAAAGGAAATGGGGAGGGAGGACAATATGAAGAAAAAGGAGCATATCAATGTCAGCCGTACATTCCCAGAATCCACCTGGCTACCTCACCTTTACCTGGGAGAGACTATGTCACCACCCATATAAAATAGGCAGAACCCTCTGATCTTACTATCTTCATCCATCTGGAGGGACATCCTGTGGTCTTTTCTCATATTGATGTCAACCACCTGGAGGGACGTCCTGTGGTTTTTCTCATTCTGGTACACTGCTGTTCTGTTATCAGGAGCAGGCAGCAAGCTGCAGTTAATGAACTGTCAGAGGCTGCACTTCCTCAAGCAAATATCCGTGGGAAGGTTTCTACTAGTCTCCAGCAAATGGACACGTCTATGAGATATTTTCTTCCTTGCTAATTGTTGGAGGAGAACCAGGTCCACAGGAGGTTGTATAAGGAGTCTGGCTGAACAGAAGTAGGGAACAAACCAGTAAGCAGCATCCTTCCATGAGCTCTGCTTTAGCTCCTGCCTCTGGGTTCCTGCCTTGAGCTCTTCTCTAGGCATTGATAGATGATGGACTGTAAACTGTAGGCTAAAGTCAACCCTTTGCTCCCTAAGTTGTTTTGGTCAAGTGTTTATAACAGGAACAGGAACCAGACTTAAATAAGCAGCAAGCAGCCGTAGAGAAAAAATTGGCTGTAATTTTAGAAATCCTGAGTATCCAGCTTCCACTTTCACTTGTGTCTCTTGACAGATTTTTAGGCAATCCAGTGCTTTAAAACTGATATTTTGGGAGGCAGAGGCAGGGGGATGATGGTGATGGAATAACTATCAATAATCAACGCTAATCAATAATCAATAAATGTTAATCAATAATTATCAATACTAATTGATAACCAGTAATGATCAATAATTGATGGCACACGCCTTTAATTCCAGCACTTGGGAGGCAGAGGCAGGGGGATGACAGTGATGGAATAACAATAATCAATAATGATCAATAATCAATAAATGGTTATCAATAATCATCAATACTAATTGATAACCAATAATGATCAATAATTGATGGTGCATGCCTTTAATCCCAGCACTCACAAGGCAGAGGCAGGCGGATTTCTGAATTCCAGGCCAGCCTGGTCTACAGAGTGAGTTCCAGGACAGCCAGGGCTACAGAGAGAAACTCTATCTCGAAAAAGCAAAAAAAAAAATAAATAAATAAAAATAAATAAATAAAAAAGAAACCGATGTTTTTACTTCGTACAGATTCTTTAGCTGTCTTCAGAAGAAAGATTGGCCTAGGTTAGGTCCATCTATTTTACTAGCAGAAATTCTCTACTTTCTTTTTTTTTCACTCAGAAAAATGCTCACAAGCACGATATTGATCATATTCTTTCCCTACCTCCAACTTCTCTTCAATGCTGTCCACCTCACTCCCCACACATCTCCATGTTCTTTCGGTCTGAATTCACTCAGTCTTGCATGATCTCAGGACCTAAGTAGGATTAAGCCTTGTTAGTATTGGGTAGGAGCTTTCTATATTTTTACATTAATTTATATATATATATATATATATATATATATATATATATATATATATATATGCATATGTATATATATATACACATATGTGTGTGTTTGTAATATATGTACATATATGTAATGTATGTAATATATATGTATGTAATATATGTACATATATGTAATATATGTACTATATGTATGTAATATATGTATGTAATATATGTAATATGTATGTAATATATGTAATATATATGTAATATGTATATAATATACATATGGCATATATATATAGCCAGAGTACCTAGAGTAATTTTTAAGTAGGGAACATGCGCCACACTAAGTCACAACATGTGGATTCACCTCATTTGTTCCAAGAAAAGGTACAGTATTTTTAACTCTCAGTTTCATTCTCCCCTCTCTTTACTCTCAAATAGGCGTGTATACAAATATTAGTCTGTTTTCTTTGCTGAAGCATTATCACCGTTAGAATTTACCTAGGTGAGATCTGGAAAGCAATACTTAAAATATAATTTCATCTTTTGCAGTTGCTTCTTTACAGTGAATTGAAGATATTGGGAAGGAAGTGGGGTTTTAGCACCAAGACTGAAGACTATCAACCAATCTATAGATTTATATATATGTATGCACATTCAGAAAATAAAATAATGAACATTAACCATCCAACAGCAGGTTGGATTAATAATACTAATAATATCAATAATATTAACATTATATATAATATAATATAGTATAAAGTGTAATAATATTAATATATATTATTATATATTAATTGTATTATATATTATATAATATTATTATGTATTATATTGTATATTATATAATATATAATATATGCCCTAACCCTAATTATATATAATATATACAGTATTATATATTACATATAATAATATAATAATATTAATGTTATTAATATTATTAATCCAATTCTCACATATGACATACTTGTACATATTATGTCAGCAATAAAGTAAAATGTTTATTTGGCTACCTTTCATGTTTTAAAAGCAAAGACGAAATGTATTTTACAAACATGAGTTTTCTTTTAGAAAAATATCCAGTAGGTTCAGGGTTCAGTGTTTTTCTATTGGTTGTTTTCAGTATTTATTTCAACTGATTTCATAGATTAAGTAATTGCATGTATTTTTATTCCATGAGATGTATATGTTGTATCTATATATACAGCCAGAGTATCTAGACTTGTTTTCAAGTAGGGGAAATGAACTATACTAAATCATGACATGGGGATTCATCTAACTTGTTCCAAGAAAGTCAAGAATGTAACAAAGGAAAGTAAACACTAAGAATCAGAGTTAGAGAGAAGGCAGAGCACATGCGATTATTGTCAGGAATTACACATTTATTTTGAATGATACATGTATGTTGAGCATGATCTTAGCATAGATGTGAGCTTGGCTGTGTATTACATCTTACAATGTTGATCAGACCATAATGTGGTCAGGAAAGGTCGCAGCATTAGGAGAGTATTACAGGAGCAAGTAAAGATGGAGTTCCCTCAGATGAGAATTAGAATTGCTGAGAATGGTATGGCTCCTGAGATTTTTGAGCCTGAAATCTAAAAGGATGGGTTCGTGTTAAAATGGTTGGAAAAGACTTCACATGTTACAGGTTTTCAGAGTCAAAATAGTTTATATACAGGAGTTTGGTTAGGGCTTTATTAAATTTGCATTAGAATAGATCCGAAGTGGAGATATCCTGGTGCACAGGTCAAACTGGGCTGTTCAGGAGAGAGGTCTGGTATTGAACTATAGCTTTGATGGTTAGTGACATTTACATAATATTAAATAATAATAATAATAATAATAATAATAATAATAATAATAATAATAATTTAAAATAATAATTTAAAGCTGCAGGACTGGATGAGGTGGGCAGAGATGGTTAGGTCTTTCCTACATAATATTAAATAATAACAATAATTAAAAATAATAATTTACAGCTGCAGGACTGGATGAGGAGGGCAGGGATGTTAGGTCTTTCCTTCAGTTCCTCCCTCACCTTCACTGGATTTCAGCTGTCAGGATGTCCTTTCCGGTGCTAAAAATTTAGTTGAACTTTTTCTCGATGCTTTTAGAATCATTTCCCATCCATAAATTTTACATTTTGTCCTTTCCGTCCTCTCCTAATTTATTTTACTATAATAATCTTATACATTTTTTTGTTTGTTTTTTTGAGACAGGATTTCTCTGTGTAGTCCTGACTGTCCTGGAACTCACTCTGTAGACCAGACTGGCCTCGAACTCAGAAATCCCCCTGACTCTGCCTTCTGAGTGCTGGGATTAAAGGCGTGCACCATCAATTATTTATCATTATTGGTTATCAGTTAGTATTGCTAATTATTGATTACCATTTATTGATTATTGAATGTTGACCAGCATTGATTATTGATTGTTATTCCATCACCGTCATCTCCCTGCCTCTGCCACCCGAGTGCTGGAATTAAAGGTGTGTGCCACCACTGCCTGGCGGCTTTAATACTTTAAACACTATCATGTCTTCACATTCTTCCCTCTTCTCCAATCGCCTTTAAACCTGCTAATCTAAGTTGCTACCATTTAGGAAAGCCTGCCCCCTCGCCGTCATCCTAAGTAAATACAGTAAAACATGTTTCCATTTCTGTTGTCTGCTTAAAGCTGCCTTTCCTTCCTTCCTCCTTTTCCTCCCCCATCCCCTCTCTCTCTCTTCTCTCTTTTCTCCTCCTCTTCTTCAATTTATTTATTTTCATGTGTGTAAATGTTTTGCCCGAATGCATGCATGCATGTGCCTAGTGTCCACAGAGGTCAGAGTAGTGGGCAGATTCCTAGCTAAGGGCTAAGCCAGAACTCTAGTGTCTGTCCTAAGCTTTTAAGTGGAAACTCCTGAGTTTTGGAGCCCAGACAAGTTAACAATATAAAATATCTATTATAAGAGAAACCCTGTCCCGAAAAAAAACCAAAAAAAAACAGTCTGTGGCAGACCCATCTTCCAGTATTCTGCAACACTACAGTGTTCCATTGAATATTGTTGAAAATGCTGGTCTGTGGCACAAGTAAATTTGGTAAGTATTTTTACATCCTCTCATTGCCTTGAAACAATCTTCTCTCATTGAAACAACCCATTGACAGACTTTCTTCTGTTACCCTCAAGCTGAGTCTGAGAGCAACAGCATAGCTCACCTAAAGTCAGAAAGTACTGGAGTGAGGGCAGAGCCAATAGTTAGGGTGACTGTGGGAAATTTTTGTTCAAACTCATATACCATTGAGGGAAGGGCTCTAAAATTCATTGTGTGGCTGTGAACTTAGTGTGTTTGTTGGGGGGATGCTGCGGTGTACATGTGCTGGCCAGAGGGCAAGCTGCAGATGTCAGTTCCCGTTCTACCCTGTGGAACCTGGGAATTGGTGAAACCCAGGTCATCAAGTTTGGCAACAGATGCTTCATTTATCTCTCACCAGACCTTAGTTTTTGAAATATTTATTTTCCACCCTCAAGTAGAATTTTACTGTATTGTCATATAAAATCTATTTTCAAAAATGAACCTTTGAGCTGGACAGTGGTGGCTCAACCCTTTAATCCCAGCACTTGGGAGGCAAAGACAGTCAGATTTCTGAGTTCAAGTCCATCCTGGTCTACAGAGTGAGTTCCAGGACAGCCAGGGCTATACAGAGAAACCCTGTCTCGAAAAAAAACAAAACAAAAAGAAAAGAAATTTTGTCTTCATTTGTGATTTCCCTTGGACCTCTCTTTCTTCATTCCCTTATGACCGTATTTATTACTGAAGTGTCAGAACACTAAGACTAATACCTGATGTGATCTGGCAGGTACACGCTGGAACAAAAACCAGAGCCCAGTTCTGCCAATACTCTTGTTCTTTCCATTTTGAGTCTGGGAAGAAAAAGTTATTTTAGAAAGAAGTATGTGGTACTCTGGTACATCTTCACCTGCATCCTACAGGTTGGGTCAAGGAATATTTGTATAAACAATGTCCATTTCTGAAGGAGGTGATGTGAGTGTGAAATAAAGTAAGAAGTAACTGTATCTGTCTTGGTACCAGATTCATAGCAGTTTATTCATTCGATGATGATTAAGTCTTGACTGGAGGGGTCTATGAAACACAATGGAGATGAAATTAGAAAGAAAGACACGAAGTTCTGAAATTTCCCAGAGCTAGAACAGCCTGTCTGGATTGAGGCTCAGCCCAGTGGACTTGATGGAGGGGCAAGACCGTTCTATGTAGAGAAAGGGGGTAGAAAATTCTAGGCAAAGCTGAGCAAAGGCTCCGAGTAGTGAATATGTGGCCAGCATGTGTTGTACTCCATCACTACAAGGCATATTCTGGAGACACACAGCCTGGTTTGGGATCACAACTCTCCTGCTTTACATCTGAAATCTTATGCAGTTCTTTGTTCCTCCACTTTCTCAACAACAACAAAAAAAATAGTACGACAATAGTAGTTACTCTTAGAGTTGTTGTAAGGCTTAATTGATACATCCAAAACACCAAAGCTTACAATAATAGCTGATGAGAG
This sequence comes from Arvicanthis niloticus, assembly GCF_011762505.2. NCBI lineage: Eukaryota > Metazoa > Chordata > Mammalia > Rodentia > Muridae > Arvicanthis > Arvicanthis niloticus. Next base: position 2,275,304 of record NC_133431.1, read on the forward strand.
AAAAGACATGAAATAACGCTGCTGTGAACACAGCAGTAAACACTGCTGCTCATGATGGTAGAGAAGGATGGGAGTACAGCAACTACATTTGACAGTTGCGGTGTCCTTATCTGCCTCAACTACAAAACAAACCATCTAAGTTGAGTGACAGATCCTGGTGTTGAGTGGGCAGTCACCCACTTCCTGGATGAATAAGCAGCTAAGACAAACTTGGGAGCATAGGACAAAATGGTGGTGGCAGGGGCATGGGGCACATGGCAAAGTCTGCCTCATCCCTTGGTTTCCTTCCATATCTAACATCCTGTTCCAAAATGTTGCTTTTTTCATTTATCCTATTTTACCTTCTACGTGAAGCTTTAAGACAGACTTTGGGGCAAGATTAACTATTTCATGCCACTTATGGGTCCTTTTCTCTTTCTCTCTTTCTCTTTTTATAGGAAAGAACAACTGGATGCAGCAGCCAGGTACATGTTGTTTATTATGAATACCCTCCCCATTTCACCATTGTTTTGTGGGGAGGATTCAGTCCTGCATGGTGGAAAGCTGCTAGGTAGCCATGTTGGTCACAAGTTAGTCTTTGAGGCTTACTCTGTTGCTGACCTTCAATTCCTCTGTCATTTTCATGTGAATTTCGTCAAGGACAACTTTATATGGATAATAGAAACAGCTATGATGTACTGAATGTCTATCTCCTCAGAGCTAAGCTCCATAAAGTTTATCACAGCTGATCTGCACAGTCACCATGTAAGAGAAGTCCTAGTATCCTCCTTTGTGTATAAGGAGACCAAGGCTCAGAATGGTTCCTCTACCCCTTCTAAATTCTCACAGGAATTAAGTAGCAAAATGAAAAGTCAAAGTCAGACCTGAATGTTAAACGAATGTTTACCATTGTACATTTTTCTGTTTGTTCATTGGGCTCCTAGATGGCATTTCTGAAAGCAAATCCTGACTGCAATTCATGATCCCTATACACCTGAGGCTTTTCAATAAATTATAAACACTGTAGACTGCTGCAGACGCAAGAAGAGGTTCAGGCTTGCATATGACTACTTTTCTCAGCTTCCAATCCTGATGTCAAAAGTGCCCAAGGTCTGGACCCTATTCTAGTTTATAAAGCAAGATGGATGATTCATTTTGACAAAACAGTGTGAGGTGATAAGTGGTGACAACATACAGTATTGATTTAAACTTATGGAGTGTTTTCTGGAAGTTTCCATGTAGCATTGTTGGATTAGAGCTGATACACACACACACACAAACATACACACAGACACACATACACACAGAAATACACACACATACACAAACACACACACACACACAAAATTTTCTGAAGTGGATTATAGTTGCAAGTAACTGAAACCATGGATAAGTGTACTAAATATTATTCCAAATATGCCTTAAAATTTCTGATTCTGGTTCAATTGGCAACCAAACTAAACTCTGCTCCTCTGCAAGAGCAGCAAGCACTCTTAACAATTGTGCCATCTCTTTGCCCTAGCTTATTCTGAAAGTAGAACTTAATAGATCCCTTGCCCTTTTCCCCTAAATAACAAATAAAACAACTCAAGTGTTAGACACTCCACAGGTTACCTCACCAAGTAATACTAAGATTGTCTAAGTGAAATTGCCCTTTACTGGTTAACTGATTGCTAATTCTAATGGCTAATTTAGATGGCTTTTTTCTGCAGGTACCCTTGCATGCCAGCAGAGGGCATCAGATCCATTTGTCATGAGCCACCATGTCTTTGCTGGGACTTGAACACTGGTTTTCTGAGCCATCTCACCACTATCTGTCTACTGGTTAACTGTTCAAAAAGCAAGGACTTAAAAATTGGATCAACTAGTTAATCAAAAAATAGTTGAACAAGTGACATGGCAAGACCACATTTTTGTGAGGAATGGGTTGCAGAGTGCTTTCTACATGATCCTGAATCATTTAGGTTTGTGCTCCTCTGGAATGTTCCACTATTTTTATGTTATATATCCTTGACAATCCCTCGTACACACACCCCCTTCTCACTGCCCTGGTTTATGGTTTTCACTTTTTCAAAAGCCCCTCAGCTTGCTGGTCTTTTGTCAAACTCTACTCCTGGGAGAGTGAGCTGTTTGACTGTTGGTTGCCAACTCTCCTCCCTAATAAACGTCTGCTGATTGCATCCAGGTATGGTGTCCTGTGAGTTTGTGAGTGGCTGTTACTTCCCGAGACTAGAGTAAGGGTTTCCCAAGTTTGGGGGGTCCTCATTCCTAACAATAAACTCTGCTATTCATGTTTTATTTCTCAAAATAGAATGCATGCTCCTAACCACAAAAGAACAAATGGCTGTGATAATGTTGACCATACAACCTACATTCTGTATCATATGACATAAAGTGACAACAACAACAAAAAAATGTGATTGGGAGAAAAATGTAGCTGCAACTTGGCACAGGACTTTGTGGTTTTGACTTTTGGAAGCTATATAACTTTCTGGTTCAGGGTGGGGCTGAGGCTGGGGTATTGCAGCTAAGCTTCTGAGTATAATTTTGTGGCTCTGATTTATCAGTAATGACTTGATTACAATAAATTCTTATAATTTCCCTTGTCCTGTGGTTGAGTTGTGATGGATCTCAATGGACCCTGTGATGTAAAGGCAGTATATAACCACTGTCCAGTATGAATATTTCATAATGATGAAGACTACAGAGGTGTGCAAAGGCTTCATTATAGTAAACATGTCCATTAGGACTCTGTGGGTGTACCCTGAGTCACAGAAAGTGTATTTAAGACTCAAGGGTGTGTCCTGAGACACAGGGGGATGTGTGTAAAACTCAGTTAACGTGTCCTGAGTCACAGGGTGCATGTTTAGCACTCAGAAGGCGAGTCCAGAGTCATAGGGGCCATGCTTAAGACTCAGGGGCATGTCCAGAGTCACAGAAGGTATGTTTAAGATTGAGGGGGCATGTCCTGAGTCACAGTGTGTATGCTTAAAACTCAGGTGGTGTGTCCTGATACACAGGGGGTATGCTTAAGTCTCAGGAGGTGTGTTCTGAGTCACAGAGGGTGTGTCCTGAGTCACAGTGGGGCAAGCTTAAGAATCAGGGAGCTTGTCCAGAGTCACAGAGAGTTTGCTTAAGACTCAGGGTAGTGTGTCCTGTGACACAGGAAGCTTGTTTAGAACTCTGTCCAGAGTCACAGGGGGTGTGTTTAAGACTCAGGAAGAATGTCCTGAGTAACTGGAGGAATGTCCTGAGTCACAGGGAACATGTTCAGGGCATGTTTAAGACTCAGGAGGCATGTCCTGTGTCACTGGAGTCATGTCCTCTGTCACAGGGGGCATGCTTAGACTCTAGCATGTATTCTTTCATGAGAATTAAGACTAGAGAATTGTGCAAAGGCTTGACCATATTAAATACACTCACAGGGTTTCTGTCTTAGTGTTTCCATTGCTATGAAGAGAAATCATGAACAAGGCAACTCCTATAAAAGCAACAGTTTAATTGGGACTGGCTTACAGTTTCAGAGATTTAGTCCTTTTTCATCATAGCAGGAAGCAAGGCAGGTATGCAAGAAAACATGATGCTTGGGAAGAAGCTGAGAGTTCTGCATCTTGATCCAAAGGCAGCCAGGAAGAGACTGTCTGCCAGGGAGCTAGTAGGAGGGACCATTGTGGGCTGGGTCAAACTTCAAAGGCCAACCCCACAGTGATGCACTTCCTCCAACAAGGCCACATCTCATAATAACTTCCTCCCACTCCCTTAGACAAGCATATTTATACTACCACATTCCACTGCCTGGCCCACATATGATTGTGTAAACACATGATTGTATAGGGACAATATTTAAAAATAGCATAATATAAAATATGAGAGGTTCAAATTAAAAAGTCCCCATCATCTATACCTGTCTCATAAATGTTAAAAGTCCAAAGTTCAAAGTCTCTTCTGAGGCCATTCCAATCATGTAACTACAATCTCCTATACTTTCAAAAATAAAGCACATAATATCCATCCAAATTCACAGGATATAGGTCACCATTCCTAATCACCATTATGAGGAAATACTGGGCCAAAGAAGACAAAAGCCAGCAAGGCAATCTCCAAACTCTGCATCTCCATGTCTGATGAAAATGTGTTCTTCAGATCTCCAACTCCTTTCTGCTCTGCTCACTGCAGCACAATTCGTTCTCTTTGGCTGATTATATTTTCTGAAAGTAGTTTTCCTGAGAAGGTATCCCACAGTTCTGTAACCTAAAACTCTTGGGGTCTGCAAAATAACTTCAAAATTACAGCTTCTTGTTTCAGTATCTGTGATCCACAGATGATCTTCTGTGCTCCTCAAAAGAAGCTGGGTCTCATCTCCAGTTCTTCCCTCTATCGTACACTAGGTTCTGCTTGACTCCACTCAACTCCCGCTGCTGTTCTTTCTGCTCATCCCACAGGACTTAAATCTTCAACATGCTGGGTTCTTCTGTGACAAACAGTCTTCACTATGTTCCTCTCATGCTCTCTTCATGGTGCCAAGCCTTAGCTGCACTGCATGAAACATTCATGCCTTAAAACCAGTGCCACCTGGGTGAGTCTTACACAGGACTGAGTCAAGCTGCACCACAAGGGACAACCTTGGCTACCTCTGGAATACAACTCCTTTCTCCTCTCAGAAAACACTTACCAGAAGATGTCACCTCAGTGATTCTGGTTTCTTCTTCATCCCCACTAATTTTTTTAACTACAGCCAACCAGCTTCAGTTGTCTCAGTTGTCCCTTCTGTTTTTGCCTCTTAAAGCAGAGTCACATGGACAAACCAGCTGAGTTCCTCTGCTTGCTGGGGCTGTAACATGGCCCATTCTATTGCTTCATCACCAGCTTTCTATTTTTCAACAACTTCACTGCCTAAGCTCAGCTGTCCTTGAACTTGCTCTGTAGATGAACCTTGAACTCAGATCTGCATGGCTCTGTCTTCTGTATGTTGAGTAATACATGTGTAACACTTTGCCCATACCTAAGCTTTTCATTACCTAAAACTTTTTCTGTACTAGGTGACTTGAATCAGAGATCTGCTTGATGTTCATCTCCTGGGATTTAAGGTGTGTACCACCATTCCTGGACCTAAGTATATCCTATATCCTTTTAGACTTTAAATTGAAAACCCAGTATAGTAATCATTATCCGTCAATTGTCAATTTGACACATACTTGTATTTCCTTATGTCCACATAAAAACAATAAACCAGTTAATAATAATGCATAACATTATACAGTTCTCATCCACACAATTTCACATCCATATGTGTAGATGGATGGAATCTTGCCATAATATCACCATTTCTTTAATACCATTGTGTATCTTTGAACACAGGATTTAGCTTCATTCAACTTCCTGGTGAGATTTTCTCTTTGAAGCTAACATTTCATATTTTTTCCTTTCTAAGATTACTAAGCATGAGCAAAACAATCACCATGAGAGTAAACACAGGCCAAAGGCTATGATTGGCTTTCCTGAGACTTCCTTTGTCAATGCAATTAACAAAATAAACCTCTTTATTTTCAGATGAGAGCAAAAGACAACAACATTCTTCAGCAAAGCATTAAAAAACTATATACAAAGTTCAAACCAACCTTAGTACATATGTGTTCGAATAGCATGGCCCATGAAGTTCCACTTAGTGCATGTACAAATCAAAAGTCTAAAAATCCACATTGCTTCCAACAAAAGTATGGTCAGTTCTACCAATAAAAATAGTTAAGTCTGGGGTACCAACTTCTTTCTCAGATAGAATATCTATTGCTAAGAAGAGACATTGTGACCAAGACAACTGTTTTAAAGGCAAATAGTTAATTGGGTCTGTCTTACACTTTCAAGTATTTAGTTCATGACCAACATAGCAGGAAGAATGTCAGCATGCAGGCAGCCATGATGCTGGAGAAGGAGCTGAGAGTTCTGGATTTTAATGAGAGGGCAGTCAGGAAGAGACTGTCTTCCAGTTGAGTGTTTGGAGAGTCTGTTTTTTACTGGCCAGAGCTCCAAAGACCACCACCCTAGGAGTTCACTTCCTTCAAAACAGTAACATCTACTCTCACAAGGCCAAACACACTAACATTGTCACTTCTTAGAGACAAGCATATTCAAATCACCCCCGTTCATTCTTACTATACATTCTTTCATGCATTTAAATACGATTAGGACATGCAGATGCTTTACCACTGATTACTTTCAGAAGGTTTTTCTCTAGTATGTGTTGACGTTTGTATTCAGAGAATACTGTGGCAAGTAAAGGACTTTCCAACTTGAGGACATTCACAAGATTTCTGTCCAATTTGTGGTATTTTATGTCTTTGGAGACTACAGTGATAGGCAAAGGCTTCTCCATGTTTGTCACATTCATAAGGTTTCTCTAAAAACAGTGTTACTTGAAGTATTTGGAGAGAACATTGTCATGCAAAGACTTTTCCACATTCATGGCATTCATTCAATTTCTCTGCAGTTTGTGTTCTTTTATGTATCAGGCGATACATGTGATGCATGTGATGCAAGGGCTTAACACCTTGATGACACTGAGTCACTCTCTTGAATGTGTTCCATTATGCATCGCAGATAAAAGTGAATTGTCAGTTTTTCCACAGTGATTACATTAATGAGGCTTCTCTCCAGTGTGATTAATTTGTGTATGTGTAAAGATCTATGACATGCAAAGGCTTTACCACATTGTGAATATTCAAGCAGTTTTCTCTCTGGTATGTGATCTCTCCTGTCACTGCAGATGACTGTGACTTGCAAATGCTTTACAACACTGATTACATTCATGAGGGTCCTCTCCTGTTCCTGTTCTTTTATAATAATAGAGATGCTAAAGTTGTGAAAAGTCTTTACCACGTGGATCACATTCATGTGGTTTCTTCCAATATGGGATCTTTTATGTTTTTGAGACTAGTGGGATATGCAAAGGCTTTAGCACAATGATTACATTCATAGTTCTGTCCAATATCGGTTCTTTTATGTTTTGTTGTGTAAAGCCTTTACCACATTGATTACAGTCATAATGTTTATCTCCAATGTGTGTTCTTTTATGTTTTTGGAGACTACTGTCACATGAAAAGGTGTTACCACACTGACCACATTTATAAGGTCTCTGTCTGGTATGTGTTCTTTTATGATATTAGAGATGACTCGATATTGCCACATTGATTGCATTCATAAGGTTTCTCTCCAGTATGTGTTCTTTTATGGATTTGGAGATTATTGTGATCTGAAAAGGCTTTACCACATTGATTACATTCATAAGGTTTCTCTCCAGTATGTGTTCTTTTATGGATTTTGACGGAACTTTGTTGTGTAAAGCCTTTACCACATTGATTACATTCATAAGGTTTCTCTCCAGTATGTGTTCTTTTATAGATTTGGAGATGACTTTGTTGTGTAAAGCCTTTACCACATTGATTACATTCATAAGGTTTCTCTCCACTATGTGTTCTTTCATGGATTTGGAGACAAATGTGAAATGAAAAGGCTTTACCACATTGATTACATTCATAAGGTTTCTCTCCAGTATGTGTTCTTTTATGGATTTGGAGGGAACTTTGTTGTGTAAAGGCTTTACCACATTGATTACATTCATAAGGTTTCTCTCCAGTATGTGTTCTTTCATGGATTTGGAGACAAATGTGAAATGAAAAGGTTTTACCACATTGATTGCATTCATAAGGTTTCTCTCCAGTATGTGTTATTTTATGTCTTTGGAGATGATTGTGACTTGAAAATGCTTTACTTTGGTTACATTCATATGGTTTCTCTCCCGTATAACTTCTTTCATGTCTGCAACAGGAATGGGCACATGTGAAAGGTTTACCAGATTCATTAGCCTGATCAATCATTTTAGAATGTGGATAAATTTTACAGTTCGTCTAATAATAAAAAACACTCAAATCTTAAGGTTTTATTGCTTTGATGTTCATGGATGTACTTTCTCACTGCGGGTTGCTTTACCTCTTTGAAAATTCTTGTGATGATGGGAACATTTATTACATGGCTCACATTTATAACATCATTTTTCTATATGAGTTTTCTTTATGATGTTTTTAACATGTCATAAGAAATTCGGGATAACTCAGAGCATTAAAACACTGATTGCATTGTTAGTTTTTCCTGTAGTGTTCATCACACAACAGCACCACTGTGAACCAAGGTTTAACAAAAGAATTTACATATTTATAGTACCCACAGAGATTTTCTGAAGTGTGACTTTGGGGATATTCCCAGTAAAGTCAGAAAACCAATTAATTGCAAACATCTATCATATTCAGAAAGTCTAACAAAGGCAGAATACTACATATCTTCTCATTGTTCTGCAGTAGATAGAGGTAAGTTGTTCCTTTTAGTATCTCTATGCTCACAGGGTTTCATTCATTCTGACAATTGATACACCCATTAAAAAGGAAGAACAAATGAAAGGTTTCCACATTGAAATTACACACATTGACTTTTTGTTCATTGCAGACATGATTAATGTTTCTCCATGACAACATTCTTGACCTCGCCATAAACTTAAAAGTTTCACTACAAGAATATGAGTATCACCAACTTTATCATGGATTATTTGCTTATTAGAAGGTTATGGATACATGTTTATCACTATTCATTGTGCAATATCTAAATATTATAAGACTATACAAATTGGTAGTTCCACAACATAGTTCTAATCGAGATACAAATCAAATAAAGGAATTGCTTAAGGATTTGTTTCCTTCTCTTCTTTCTTACAGAATTGCCTTGGAAACACCAATCAGATAACTGACATTGAGGTACATAGTTTTGGGAGAATATTATAATCATAGCTACAATAAAATGACTGATATTTTACACACTTGCTTTTCTTTGAAGCTTCCAGATCATAGAAAAATTTTCTCACAGGCATATTTGTATTAGCTTAAATATTAAAATTACCTTTCATGACTTCTAGAAGTTTGATGTAGTTGTTCTTCAGTATGATGGTCTTCAAAATTATAGCCTGAAACCAAGGAACCAGAAAATGAATGATATGGTATTGGAATTAGGCAAAATTCAAGTTACACTGAATTTTCACAGCAATGAACCTGATTTATTCAACTCAATATTACTTGTTCTCTATTGAAATAAGAAATAATCATCAATAACTCAGAAACAATTTTCTTTTATATTGAAAAGCAAAAGAAAATTCACAGACTTACCTATAGCAGTGAGGTTCCAGTAGGTCTCAAGCATCACATCTTTGTAGAGTTTCTTCTGGGAAGGATCCAGCAAATTCCACTCTTCCTCAGTGAAGTTCACATGCACATCGTCCAAACTCACTGCTTCCTAAAATATCACATATATGTGTACAACACAAAGCCTGATACTGAAATCACTACAAAGTAAAGTTATGCTTCCTAGACAATATAATCTTATAATTCACATGATTCCTCCACTTATTTGCTGACACACAAATTATAATATAATCAACATGTCCTTTTAGAAGAAACTTGAAATTTTGACACTTGAACCCTTGACACAGGGTTCACCTGTGTCACTTCTGAACCCTCTGAATAGGATATAGCCTTGCAACAGAAATGGCAATTGAGAGAGGTATGCAGGGGGAAACAGATCAACTGTACTGAGCACACATCTGAAAAGCTGGATGAACAATTACTAACTACAAAAGTGATGGGCAAGCTGTGTGTATTTGCTCATGTCTTTAATCACAGAGGTACAGGCAGGTGTATATCATTGAGCTGGGTGCTGGCATGGTCTATGGGATGTGTTGCAGAACAGCAAAGGTTATATATTAAGACCCTCCCTCCCCTGTAAAAATCAACCAAGGAAACAAAAATGATAGAATGAACTCACTGTTCTTTACTGAAGTTACTGCAAAGAATTATGCATTCATTGCATTTCTGTATTCATCTTGCATAAATATAAAATGAACCAGTTTAAACAGCAACATTAGTTAAATTTTACTAAAAGGAAATGTGTTTTAACAGTTAAAAATGAACAGATAAAAATATTAGTAATGTACATGTTTTTGTTTTTTTGGGATTTTTATTTTTGTTTTCTTTTGTTGTTTCTCCAAGACAGGGTTTCTCTGTGTAGCCCTGGCTGTCCTGAAACTCACTTTATACACCAGGCTGGCCTACGAACTCAGAAATCCACCTGCCTCCAACTCTAAGTGCTGAGATTAAAGTCTTCCACCATCACTGCCTGGCAACAATGACACATCTTAACAGGCAACCTCTCAACCCTTCAGCTGGGATTCCTTAGTGTTTTGGGGTTCCAGTCCATTCACCAAGATGTTGTGCCCAAGTCACTGGCATTCCAGAGACCACCAAAAACCTATTGCAATGCAAATACACAAAGGTCTGTACTATGAGCTCGGTAACAAGAATTCACACCAGCCAGTCTCACATCAGGTCCAAACTGAGAGACCAAGTCTAGGGGTGCTGTGTATTTAATGCAGCTACAGCAAGCTTGGTGCATTAACATACAGGTCAGCAACTTACTTTTTAAGAAATTGTATATCTGGCAAAAAAACAGGGGATAAAACCATCTGACAACTATAATGGGTAGGCTAACCTTTTTTTTCCTTTTTAAAGGTTTGTTAGTTATCTATATGTAGCTAAACCCTGCTGTTGTACCTGGACTTGCTGTTGATAAGAGGGTTTTGTCATAGGATGTCTGCTCAAGAGGACTTTGTGCAATCTCAAAAACAGAGTTGGTTGGACTTTATAAACTCATCTTTTTGACTAAGCCCTTTATTATCAAAAGATACTACTGTTTACCTGCAAGCCATGACTGACAGTAAAACAGGTATGCTCTCCAAGACATACTTCATTGTCTGTTACTGCAAACCCTAATATCAGTTGCCATTACAACTGGCACAGAATACAAGTGGCCCTCATCATTGGAAAAGAATACTAGTGGAAATTACCTCTGCCCTTGTGCCAGCCTCTTAAAGATACTGCAGACAATCCCCACTTGCCCTTTATTTCCTGCCTCATCCCTGTATCACAGCCCCCACTTGGACAGATAGTTCCTGTTCACCAACATGCCATGCCTGAAAGGACACAAAATAACTTTTCCATAGATCTACCATGATATTTGTTATCTCAAATGAAATTTTCACAGTTGCCTCTAGTACTACTAAACACCAGAAGCAGCCTAACCTCATTAATGACAAAGTCTCCTTGTAGATTACTAAGATCATCTCTTCCTGCCCACCTCTTCCCCCAGCTTTCAACATTAGCAAGCATATCCTCTGGAACATAACAAACAAACAGGTCAATAAAAGAGGCAACACTCAGCCAAATCTCTCTGCAAATCCAAACATTAAACAGTAACCCAGGAACAAAACTCCCACCCAAACAAGACTAATCCAAAAATAAGTACCTAAATCAATAATCACTTCAAACCCAGAGGCCTAGACACCACCATTGGAATATAATAAATAACAACCAGGAAAGTAAGTCACCAAGAAATCCAAGCTATCCTATCACAGCAGGTCCTGAGAAATTAAAAGAGGCAACAGATAAGGTACAAAAGAGGTTGTTTGGGAAAGGGATAGAGATGCACAAGAGAACATGCAGACAGGCAGACAGACAGGGAGCAGAGAGAGAGACATGAGAGTAGAGAAAGAGAATAGAGAGGGGCATGTGCAAAGAACAGAGACAGGGAAGAAACAGAGAGAGCTGTGTAGCTGGTGGTCCCTTTATATAAAGCACACCTGACAACAGAGGCAGGTGATGGAGGTAGGGAATGACTTAAGCAGTTGCTAAGTCCCTGAGAGCAGAGCATTGAAATTACCTCTTCACTGACAACTACAGAGACAAGGTCCTGTTCTGTGGAACAGGAAAGGAAGAGAGAGTCTCAGACATTAAAGATGAATAAAACAAAATGGATACATCGGTCAAAAATGTGGATTCTAAAAGTTTCCTAGCCCTAAACAACCCAAAATTCTGCAATATATGAGAAGGGAACAATTACAGATGATTGGAATAGAAAAAAGAAAACTATCTGCCCAAAGGTCTAGAAAATAGTTTCAATGAAATCATAAAGAAAACTTTTCCTAAATAAAAGAAGATGCCTGTTAATGGACAAGAAGCATCCAAAAAACCCAATGGATTGGAGGGGAAAAAAAGTCTTTTTACCACATAATAAAGAAACACTAGCCAGTCAGTGGTGGTGCACGCCTTTAATCCCAGCACTTGGGAGGCAGAGGCAGGCGTATTTCTGAGTTCGAGGCCAGCCTGGTCTACAGAGTGAGTTCCAGGACAGCCAGGGATACACAGAGAAACCCTGTTTCAAAAAACCAAAAAAACAGAAAGAAAAAGAAAAAAAAAAAAGAAACACTAAATGTAAAAAAAACAACATAAAAAACTGAAACAGAAAAAAATTAAAAAACTAAAACAAAGTATGAACAAGTAATGTATGAAAGCAGATCTATTAGATTTATACCTGTCTTCATTACATCAGCTTTTGTTTGTTTGTTTGTTTGTTTGTTTGTTTGTTTTTGTAACAGAGTTTCTCTGTGTAGCCCTGGCTATCCTGGAACTCACTCTGTAGACCAGGCTGGGTTCAAACTCAGAAATCCAAATACCTTTGCCTCCCAAGTGCTGGGATTAAAGGCAAGAGCCACCACTGCACAGCTATACCTGTCTTCCTAATGTATACTATAAAAGACAAAAGGGTTTGGACACATGTGTTGCAGAGTCAGAGAAATCACTTGTTTCTACAAGAAAGTAACTGGTCCAAATGTTTTGGGCAGATTCAGAATCAGCCATGACAGTGAAGTTACTCAGAGGTCACCTCCTGATCTAACAAGTGAGGAGCATCACCAGGGACCTCACAGGTGGTCACATCTGACTGATGCTTCCTATGCAGCCCCAGAGAAGACCCAGCACCCCAGCTCCCACTGCTCAGCCTCCTATCCCTACCCATTGTGCTCAGTGATCCTGTGCTCACCATGATGAGATTTCAGAGCTTCCTTGAGGTCTCCACACAGCACCCGACAGCAGAACTCAGAGCAGGACACAGAGAGCCACTTAAGACTGCACAGGAATAGTGAACTTGCAGACTGGCATCCAGAATAATCCGCCTCCTTGTCTGATTGGCAGGTCTGCTTGGAAGCATTGATTGGCCAGTGAGACTTACCACTCCTCAAGGTTAAAGTGTGCTTTTGAACATGAAAGACAGCATTCAAACAACAAAACAAAAGTAGACAATTAACACACATGAGCAGCAAGCAATGAAATAAAAACAGAGAGTTGAATTCAGGCTCACTTATTTCTTGCCACATTTTCATTAACATGACTTACCTTTCTCGATGCAGCAGATTCCAGTGGTGATCACCTTCATTTCACTTCTGAATTTTTGCCAGATCCTTCTTCCAGCAAGGTCCCTCACTGGGTCTCTCTTCTCTCCAAGTTCCAAGTCCTAAGTTTCTGGTCTCTAGTGCCTCCAAGTTCCAAGTTACTTCTTCCAAGTTCTCTTCCAAGTGCCTGTTACCTAATGCCTAATTCCTACTCCAAGTTTTACTCCAAGTTCTACTCTCTGAAGTATCTGATTCTCTTCCTCTGCCTCTGCCTTTTATATGTCTCACTTCTAAGCCACGTCTCTAAGTCACCTTTAATCATGCCCTTAGGTCTTATCTCTAAATCTGATCTCTAAGTCACACACCTTTAATCTCACACACCTTTAATCTCACACACCCAAGGAAAGTCCTGTTTATCTGAAGCAAGATGTTATCAGAGTGTGCTTAGCTGTTGTAGGCTATTGTAATACAAGTCTCATGTCAAGGTATATGGCTCAAGATGGCTGCAAAGCTGATAGCCGCTTTCTGCTAAGAGTTGGCTCCCAACAGAAATAGAACAAAAAATTAGTCAACCTGAATCCAACTCTCAGTTTTGATTTTGTTTACTGCTCACATGTGTTAATTTTCTGCTTTTATTCTTGAATGCTGTCTTTTTTTTTTCAAAATAAAAGAAAGTGGAAGTTAGAATCCAAAATACAACCAATTTTGATGACAATTTGTCAGAGCCAGATTGTGCTGACCAAGAGGAAGAGGAAGTCAAATTTCATGACGCTGAGATGCCCTCTCCCTATGTGTCACCACCTCCAAGTGCTCCCCCAATGGAGACAATGGTTGTAGAACCCAAAAAGAAGTTACAGGACAAAATCTCAACCCTTAAACAACTGATAGAGTTAGAAAAAGAGTATCAGGACTTAAGTAATCAGCTACAGAAATTAAGAAAAGGGAAGAGTTCTCAAGAGACTAACTGCTAAAATCCCCCAGATTTTCATGTTCCTCAACCCAGTGTCCAAAGGCAGTCCCTATCCTCTAGCCTTAGTTCAGCTACAGATCAGCAAGAGGAGGGAAATGCTGAGCCTTTTCCTGTATCAGAGACCAGAGACGCTCAAGGGGTTGTTTGGAGACATCACACAGGGTTTAATTTTCAAATTATTAAAGAATTAAGAAATGCAGTATCTCAATATGGTGGCACTGCTCCTTTTACTCTTTCAATTTTAGAGTCTGCTGCAGAGGAGTGGCTGACTCCTAGTGATTGGAATATGTTAGTGAGAGCAGTTCTTAGTTGTGGAGATTATCTTATTTGGAAATCAGAGTATCATGAGGATTGTAAAGAGACAGTAGGAGAAACATTCAGGCAGGCAATGGTTGATCCTTTGATACCTTAGTAGGAGAAGGGCAATTTGCTTCTGGTGATAACCAGATGCAATATGACCCAGGTTTATATGCTCAAATTCAAAATGCAGCCATGAAGGCTTGGCATAAACTTCCAGTAAAAGGAGACCCTGGTGCATCTTTAACAACAGTCAGGCAAGGGCCTGATGAGCGATTTTCCGACTTTGTTCATTGATTAATGACAGCAGCATGAAGGATTTTTGGTAATGCAGAGGCAGGTGTAGATTATGTGAAACAACTTGCATATGAAAATGCAAATTCTGCTGCCAAGTGGCCATTAGACCTTATAGGAAACAGACAGACCTTATAGAGTATATCAGACTCTGTTCTGACATAGGTCTCTCTTACCAACAGGGCTTAGGTATTGTGGCTGCCATGCAAGGACAATCAGTAAGAGATTTTTTTGGCAAGTAAAGACAGAAAGGCATGTTTTAAATGTGGCAAGCCTGGACACTTTGCAAAAGATTGCAAGGTAGAGAATGAGATAAGCCAGAGACAGTCTGGAAAACAGCCTGGGCTCTGCCCACTTTGCAAACATGGAAGGCATTGGGCTAGTGATTATAGGTCTAAACAAGACACACAAGGTAACACCCTTTCCCATAATCAGGGAAACGGGAACAGGGGCCAGCTCCAGGCATATGGAGCAGTCAGTGTCCTACCGGCAAACACCAATCCCTTTCTGAACTCAGTCAAGCAACACCAGGAAGCACAGGACTAGACCTCAGTTCTGCCACTCACACAGTATTAACCCCAGAAATGGGATTCAATCCTTACCCACTGTAGTGTTTGGACCGCTCTATCAAAATGTGTTTGGCCTGATAGTGGGAAGAAGCAGTGCTACTATGCAGGGACTACAAATTTTTCCTGGAGTTATAGATAATGATTATCAGGGTTAGATTAAGGTAATGGCACAGGCAATTCAGAATATAGTCACCATTCCTACAGGAAAGAGGATAGCTCAACTATTGTTACTTCCATTGTACCCTACTAATCACAAATATAAGAATCCTAAAAGAGTGGATGAAGGTTTTGGTTCCTCTGATGGATACTGGTTACAGCCTATAGTTAAACAAAAAAGTTATGATGACAATTTGGCTAGATGGAAAGGCATTCCAAAGCTTGGTTGACTCAGGAGCTGATGTGACTATCCTAAAACAAAGTGATTGGCCTACTACCGGCCTCTGACCACAACCTTAACCAATTTAAGTGGTGTTAGCCAAAGTCAAAATCCACTACAAAGCTCTAAGCTGCTAACATGGAAAGATAAAGAAGGCAATACAGGAAATATACAACCCTATGTCATCTCAGGACTTCCCATTAATCTCTGGGGCAAAGATCTGTTATCCCAGTTGGGATTGATTATGTGCAGCCCTAATGAAGTAATCATGGCTCAAATGGTAAACTCTGAGCTTTCCCCAGGCATGGGATTAGGAAAAGGTAAAGGTGGAATTATTCATCCATCTGAAGTTTATGGTAACAATGAAAGAAGAGGCTTAGGGTATTTTTGATGGGGGCTACTGATTCAGCGGCACCCCTAGGAAGTTGTGCAGATCCCATCACCTGGAAAGGAGACTCGCCCATCTGGGTGGATCAGTGGTCCCTAACCACCGAAAAATTACAAGCTGCCCAGTTGCTAGTGCAGGAGCAATTACAGGCAGGACATTTAGAAGAGAAAACTCTCCCTGGAACACCCCAATATTTGTCATTAGGAAAAAGTCAGGAAAGTGGAGATTGTTGCAAGACTTGAGGGCTGTTAATGCAACCATGATTAAAATGGGAGCCTTACAACCTGGGCTTCCCACACTGGTGGCCATACCTTTAGGTTATTATAACATAGTTATAGATTTAAAAGACTGTTTTTTTAATATCCTTTTGCATCCTAATGATAGAAAACATTTTGCTTTCAGTGTTCCCTCTATAAACTTTAGGGAACCTATGAAAAGATATCAATGGAAGATCTTGCCTCGGGGTATGGCTAACAGTCCTACCTTGTGCCAAAAGTTTGTGGCTTCTGCCATAGAGGGTGTTAGAACTATGTGGAAGCAAAATCTACATGATTCATTTCATGGATGATATTTTGATAGCTGGAAAAGATGGAAAACAGGTACTCCAGTGCTTTGATGATCCTAGAACTGCTTTACAGACTGCAGGGTTACAAATAACACCAGAAAAGTTGCAATTACAAGACCCATATACCATTTAGGATTTCAGATTAATGGTCCACATATTATTAATAGTAAAGCCACACTGAGGACTGATTCCCTTAAGACACTTAATGATTTTCAAAAACTATTGGGAGATATTAATTGGCTATGACCATATTTGAAACTTACAACAGGAGAACTGAAGCCTCTGTTTGATATTCTCAAGGGAGATCCTGACCCTAAGTCTGACAGGGCTCTAACAGAGGAGGGTAGAAAAGCCTTACAGAAGGTAGAGGATGCTATTTCATCTCAATTTGTAACTCACATTAATTATTCTAAGCCTTTATATTTTCTTATTTTTAACACTAAACTAACTCCTACTGCAGTTTTTTTGGCAAACTGCACCCATATTATGGGTTCATCTTCCCTCATCCCCCAATAATGTTCTTAATCCATACTATGCAGCTGTAGCAGATATGATTATGCTAGGCAGAGATAACAGTCAAAAATATTTTGGAAAAGATACTTATATCATAGTACAACCCTGTACAAGCAATTAGTTTTATTGGCTTATGCAGAATTCTGAAGTCTGGCCTATTGCATGTGCCTCATTTGCTGGTCAGATAGATAATCATTATTCACCAGATAAATTGGTTCAGTTTTGTAATCATCATGAATTTGTTCTTCCATCTCATACTGCACATGAACCTATCAAGGAAGCATTGCTAGTTTTCACTGATGGTTCATCATCAGGAACAGCTGCTTATGCCTTTAAGGATCAAGTAATCTCTTTTGCTACATCATCTGTATCAGCTCAATTGCTTGAATTACATGCTGTTATTGCAGTGTTTCAAGCATTTCCAAATCAAATTATTAATATTTATACAGATAAATATATATATGAGATAGCTCATATATATAGCTCTATCCATCTGCTAGAAACTGCTGCACAAATAAAGCATTCCTCAAAAGCAGCTGATTTATTTTTACAGTGACAACAATTAATTTTGAGGAGAAAGTGTAAACTCTTTATAGAACACCTGAGAGCCCACACTGGGCAACCAGGTCCTCTCTCTGAAGGAAATACCAAGGCAGACCTAGGTACTCGTATAGCTGCAGTGATTTTATCAGATCAGAAATCTAATTTGGATCAAGCCATAAAGACTCATGAGCTACATCACCTTAATTCTAAAACTTTAAAAGGTATGCTTAAAATTACCAGAGAACAAGCTAGACAAATTGTCAAACAATGTCAATCATGTGTTAAACTTTTACCAGTTCCTCATTTGGGTGTAAATCCAAAGGGATTGATACCAAACAGTATCTGGCAAATGGATGTTACTCATTATAATGAATTTGGCAAGCAAAAATATATACATGTATGTGCAGACACATACACTGGTTTCATTTATGCAACATTACAAACTGGAGAAGCAAGCAAGCATGTGATCGCTCATAAGCTTGCTACAATCGCTGTATTGGGTGTGCCTAAAGAGATAAAAACTGACAATGGCCCAGGTTATACAAGCTCCAGTTTCCACCAATTTTGTGAGAAATTGGGAATACTACATCAAATGGGTATTCCATATAATCCACAGTGCAAAGGTATGGCAGAAAGGGCACATCAAACCATTAAATGTCATTTTGAAAAAATTAAAAAGGGGGAATGGTACACTACCAATGTATCCCCCAGAAATATCCTTCATCATGCACTCTTTATTTTAAATTGTTTAAATTTGGATTCTGAAGGAAAATCTGCTGCATATAGATTCTGGCATCCTGATACCAAAAAGAATTTTGCAACAGTCCTCTGGAAAGACCCATTAACTGGAACCTGGAATGGGCCAGATCCAGTGCTTATCTGAGGAATAAGTTCTATTTACATATATTCCCAAACTGCAGATGCTGCATGTTGGCTGGCAGAGAGACTGATTAAACAAATAGACAACATTAACAAATCCAGGGAAGAGAAACCCCCTGAGAAGCGTATTTTTTCTTCACAGGAAACATGAAGATGCTTCTCAAGTGCCTTCAAACTGGAACAGATCAACGAGTAAACCTGACCTGAGAAGTTATCAGTGCTGAAGGAGACATCACCATCTGAATATCCAGGGTGGATCTATTGGACTCTTGATTCCCTGACTTATGATTTAATGGGGTAGATTGTTTTAGATTTAGAGGGAATTTAGATTGTTTAGACCCAGGAGAAAACACACTACCACAGTTACTATAGTTGTTTTTTGGGTTTGAGATTGATTAGAGCAGGAACAGGGATTTCCTTACTTGTTTTCTTTAGATCGAAGCTATGATCAGTTTTGTATTTCTATAGATTTAGATTCTGATATAAGACATTTATAAACAGAACAGAAAAGGCTTACACTTTTTACTCCTCTGATAGAGGGAGTTATGTGTTGCCCTTAAAAAAGAGTGTTGCTTTTATACTGAATATTCAGGCATTGCTAAGTCTCTTGTCTCTTGGGTTTATGCTGTTCAACAGATTGATGGCTTTTGTATGGCAACAGATAGATGCTATTTAAAGGAAACCCACACAGGTCTATTATTACAGGCTGGAAGTAGGGGACTCTGAAACCTCTGTCATCTAGACTGTCCAGGATTAACCCCTAACTTAAGCACTAAGCCGGATAGTCAATGATGGGTAAGAAAGCATACTGAGACCCTTGCCCCTAAAAGAAGGGAGGCATCACCATCCTAAGACAGGAGCTCAACCAATGGCTATTGAGTATCCAAGGACAGGAAAGGGAGGCTGGGGTCCTTTGTTCCAAACTAGGACAGGCACGGTTTCTGTGAGTTTTCCCAGCTTGCCCTTTCGAAAAAAAATTTTAAAAGGGGGACCTGTTGGGAGCCAACTTTTAGCAGAAATCGGCTATCAGCTTTGCAGCCATCTTGAGCCATATACCCTGACATGAGACTTGTATTACAATACAATAGCCTACAACAGCTGAGCACACTCTGATAACATCTTGCTTCAGATACCCAGGACTTTCCTTGGGTGTGTGAGATTAAAGGTGTGTGAGATTAAAGGTGTGTGACTTAGAGATCAGATTTAGAGACAAGACATAAGGGCATGTTTAAAGGTGTGACTTAGAGGCGTGGCTTAGAAGTGAGATATATAAAGGTGAGAGGCAGACAGAAGACACACACAGAGAGAATCAGATACTTTACAGAGAATGAGAGACACTTCAGACAGACATTTTAGGGAGACACTTTAGAGAGAACAATTTAGAGAGACACTTTAGGGAGAAAGTTCAGAGAGTAGAACTTGGAGTAGACCTTGGAGTTAGTTATTAGGCATTAGGTAGCAGGAACTTGGAAGAGATCTTGGAAGAAGTAACTTGAAACTTGGAGGCACTAGGGGCTTGGAACTTAGGACTTGGGACTTAGAGAGAAGAAGAGAGACTGAAGAATAAACGGGATTGAATCACACTCTGGTCTCCATTCTTCGAGTCTGTCCTCACTTTCTCTCTCTTGCTGAACCCCGACCCTCGGACTGGAGCAGCAGCTTGGGCCTGGATACAGTGCCCACCCCAAACGTGGGGCAGCCCGGGCCTCAACATTTTGCTTTGGTCTGGACAGTGAACCAGGGTCATCTCCCTCTACAGATAGAGGGGCTTGTGTCTCCTTTGTGGAAAACATGTTTGGTAGACATGAGGTGAAGATTCTGGGGAGAATTTTAAATTGTGTTACAATTAAAAATGAGTATAGTTTTGTTCTCTATCCTTTTCATTTCCTTTTCTATTTTTGTTTTCTTTGGGTGTTTACTTATTTTTTCAAGAGTGTGTCCTTTAGACCAGTGTGCTCTCAAACTCACTAAGAAGTTGCAGTTGACTTTGCACCCCAATCCTATGGCTTCTTACATCACTGCAGGGCCACCTCCTTACCTCATGCATCCTTTCTGTTGGTCTGTTTGATTTGGTTTTTTTCTTTGAGAAAATGTCTCCTTATGTCACCCGAACTGTCCTGGAAATAATGTAGTCCAGGCTGGCCTCAAACTCACAGAAATGCAACAGGTTCCTTCACATGTGTGGTGGGAATAAATGGTGGGCTAAGTTTCTCCAACTATTCTCATTGTTTGGATCAATTGTGTCTTCTGAAATTTACATTCAGAAATAAAACAGTGACACACCTTCAGATAAGTGGGCTTTTTTTTCCATGAAAACAGATATTTTTATATGAATTCTTCTTCTGACCAATATTGCCTAATTCATTAAAATGCTGAATATCATCAACAGGAACAAAAAGCAATGCAAAAATGTGATGTGGTTTTTGTACCCTGAAGATTCAAACCTTCATATACCTTGTGGCTAATCCATTCCAAGAATGTGTCCTTCTAACCCTGTCATGAGGCATTTTTTATTCTCCCAGAAGAACTGCAACTTGAGTTTTCAACACTAAAAAGCATCAGTGTTGTAGTGATAGTGAAAATTCAGATTTTTAATCATTGAGCTTCCAACCTTGTTTGGGATTGTGGCATTTAGAGTTTTGCTTTTTTATGTTGAAGTCCTGCAGTTTTTCTGAAATCTCACCAAAATCATTGGGATTTAGACCTCTGGGATATTTGACTGGAGTCCCTAAATTAGCCCCCTACTCCCACACAGTTTATAATAGTCTCCCAAGCCATAGTCTGACTGCAACTTCTTTTGTTCCCTGAGACTGGTAAACTCGCCCAGGAGTCTGTTTCCAAAGAAACCTGCCTATTTACTTAAATTTGGCTGAATTGGCTCATCCCTTTGGCGGAGAAAAAAAAAAACGGGAATCATCTTGGTGCAGAAATACAGGAAAAGTTGAGCCCCCAGCAGGTGGCCCGGATCCTTCCTGGTCACATGAGGATCAATTCCCCCCACCCCCTTTTTTCTTAACTGGAAACATCAAATTTTGGACTTGATAAGTAACCTGTCCTTAGCTACTGCTTAATTCTGGGTCCAGGACCTCACTGGCTCTCTCTGCTGAGTCTCAGTCGTGCCAGAGTTAACCCTCATCAGAACAAAGACTAAGTCTTTGTTTTGGGGAACCTCTTATAAGATGTATTGAGGTTACTTCCTCTGCATAAACAGTCCTTTCTAGCACAGGTTATCAAATGGGACCCCAATATCAGTCTCGAGATCTCCAGCAAACTCTGGATAGATGGGTACTATGGGATCCAAAATTGATACCTCTTGGATGTGTGCTGTGAAAATTATCCAAACAGGGGTTCTCTCAGAACTTGCCCTCCTAAACGCTGCCTGATCCTATTTTCATCTTTGCCTTGGTCCTAATGCACTGTAGATCATTGACCTACATGGCCACTAGAGGGCACTTTAGACTTTAACGCTCAGGGGGTTTTTGTTTGTTTGTTTGTTTGTTTGTTTGTTTGTTTAAACTGTGCTCCTGCCCCTTCCCCTGTAGTAGGTGCTCAATGGCTCAATTCTTGTTGGCCAGGGTTACAACACCCATGAATCCTCTTTTATCTGGGGATTTGGACCTGGAGTCATCTGCATGACTGAACCACAGGAGTCATTGCCCCACACCTTCCTTGATCCCAATCTACTTCTCTCTTCTGAGACACAGGCCTAGGCCCAGCCTCTGCCTCCTTACCCTCCTCCTCTGTCTCTCTTCTCACTGTCTCTCCCTCTTCCTCACTGCAACAGGTTTCATTTGATAATCAACTGCCTCCTCTTTACCCATTATCTTCCTATCCTCTTTCCTCCTCATTGCTCACTCTGCCCTCTTCCTCTTCTACAACCCTACAACCCACACCCTGGTCTCTTTCCACACATTGGCTTGCCCCACAAGAATTCTCTCCTGTGGCGTCTCACATGCAGGCCTCTGATCTTCTCTGCTCACTGTCTTCCAGGTGGCAAGAGCTTAGGGGCTTGTTCGAGTCCACATTCCTTTCTCCATGTAGGACCTCTCCCAGATTGAAAAATGACTAGGTTACTTCCCTGCCAAAACATCCACCTATATTAAAGAGTTCTGCTACCTTTGCCAGGCCTATAACCTAACTTGGCATGACCTATATGCCATACAAGGTTCTGTCCTGACTCCTGAGGAATGTAGATGGGTTCAGGCAGCCACCAGGCAGTATGCAGACCAGACCCATCTAGTGGACAATACAGTCCCTGTGGGCAATGTGGCAGTGCCCACAAGAGAACACAACAGGAATTACCAGCCAGATCAAAATGACAACCTCAAGGTCTGCTGCCTCCTTCAGGGTGTTGAATCAGTCCCAAAGAAAGTTGTTGACTTTAATAAGCTCTGTGAAATCACACAACAAGCAGATGAAAATCCAGTCATTTTTCTAAATTGATTATGGGAGACTATGATCCGATGTACCTACCTGGACTTTGTCTCTTCCTCAGTGGAAGCCACAGTTCTTGTTACTCCTTTTATTTCTCAGCCATGGTCAGATATTCGAAAAAAGCTAAAATAGGCTGAGGTTGGTCTCCAACCTCCCATGCAGGAGTTGGTGAAAATGGATTTTAAACTCTTTAGCCCCTGGCTGAGTCTTCCCAACATGATGGGCTACAGCAGAAGGCCACGCCCCAAGCCCAAGCCTTAGCAGCCACCCTGAGGCCAACAGAGGGAACTAGGGTGGTCTGTATGCCCAATCCTTCTAGGGTCAGCCTAAGTCAACGTTGCCAGGGATGTGTTTCAAGAGCAGCCGAGACAGACATTGGTATCTCAGCTGGTCAACCCAAGGCAGCCCACCAAGTCACGCCCTGCCTGCTGGCAGCCTGGCTACTGGACATCAGAATGCCCAGTTTGGGCTTGTCCTCTTTGCCCAGCCATGAAGGCCTAGCCCCATCCCAGCATAACACTACAGGTAGCTGGTAAGTCCATCTCACTCCTGGTGCACTGTGGGACTACCTTCTCTGTTTTAACTCTCCATTCAGGTCCAATGATCCCATCACCAAATCTGTCATGTGGCAGGGTGTCAGGGTGTTGATGCAACCCCCTCATTTCCACCTAAGACCCTGCCATCCCCGTCTTCTTCTTCTTTTTTTTTTTTTTTGGTTTTTCGAGACAGGGTTTCTCTGTATAGCCCAGGCTGTCCTGGAACTCACTCTGTAGACAAGGCTGGCCTGAAACTCAGAAATCCACCTGCCTCTGCCTCCCAAGTGCTGGGATTAAAGGTGTGTGCCATCAATTATTGATCATTATTGGTTATCAATTAGTATTGCTAATTATTGATTACCATTTATTGATTATTGATTATTGGTCGGCATTGATTATTGATTGTTATCCCATCAGCGTAATCCCCCTGCCTCTGCCTCCCGAGTGCTGTGATTAAAGCCGTGCACCACCACCACCAGCTAGTTTTTTTTTTTTTTTTTTTTGTCTTTTGTCATCCAAACAACTAGACCCCACCATATATGAATAGCAGCCATGTTTGGGACCCCTAGCATCATCAACAATGGAACTCACCCAGGAGGCCCTCAAGATCACCCTGTCCCAGCCCATCATGATATACTCTATCCATTGCCTTTCTGACCTGGGTCATTCCTCTCTTTCCCTCTTTGGACCCTTGAGAGTCCACATTTACTGTTCTTGGAAAACTCCCAAATCACATTGGCCTCCAAACATTGGAAAACATTGGAAAACATTGGAAAACATTGGAAAAGCCTGAAATATGCTCTTCTCGAATCCTATAAGGAAAAAAACTGCTGAGAGGGGCACCAACACATTTGAAGTGTTTTGTTCTTGCCTTTTTCCTTGTGCCAGACCCTAGGTTTGGAGATACTGCTGTTCAATTAGATTAATTAAATGCAGTGGGCTTAATGGAGCTCTGAGATAGCAAAGACCAGGTGGCAGCAATGAATCACTAGAGACAATGCCCCGGCCTTAGGGATTCGATGAGACCCTAGGGAAGATGGCGAAAGAATGATAGAACAAGAGACATGAAGAAGAAGCACAGGTCTGAATGTCTGATCAAGTCGTTGAATTTTATTGTTCAGGCTGCATTTAAAAAGGCAAGCAGGCAGGAGGGTCATCTGACAGTCAAGGTCCAGCATCATCCGTAATTGCAGACTTCTCCTAGCCCACAAGAATTCCTACCCCAAATTACTTATCTAAATATTTTCTCACAAGCAAGAAGGCAATTAAAACATTTCTCAGCTCGAGTTGCTTATCTGATTAATATTTTCTCTCTGGCAGAGCAAAATGAAGTATTCCTTAACTCAAGTTATTTACCTAACTGACATTTGCTCCCAGGCAGAAGGGAATCTCGGCTCCCGGCAAGACAAGGTGATCGTAGTTATTAGAATGAACAGCTTAGACAAAACGACATTTATAATGACCTAGTCCATAATGGTCAGCACAGGAGAGGTGAAATAGATTGATTTATTTATTTATTTATTTATTTATTTATTTATTTATTTATTTATTTATTTAATGTATGTGTGTGCCCTGTCACTCTCTTCAAATGCACCAGAAGAGGGGATCGAATCCCATCACAGATGGTTGTGAGCCACCATGTGGTAGCTGAAATCAGGACCTCTGGAAGAGCAGTCAGTGCTCTTAACCTCTCAGTCCTCTCTCCAGCCCCTGAGTGGTGAAATTTATAATGGCATGACTCATATGGAACTTTGGTACTGGCTAATCAGTCATGGTAAGCTCAGGTTGATCCAGTCCACTGCTGCTGCTGTTCTTGGTGATCATCTCATGGCACCAGCATCTCCAATACACTGGGGTTTTCCGCTGCAACTCGGCTTCACCAATAGCCTCTCATAGGCTCTCTTCATGGTGCCAAGGCTCAACTCATTTGCATGACCCCTTCAGTCCTGGACAATCAACTGCAACTGAGGCTGCACCTTCACCAGTGGTCATCCCCCCGCCCCTGCCTCACATGGTCACTCGCGGTCACAGCTTCTCTGTGCTCTCAGAAAACACTTCCCAGAAGACTTCAGATGTCAGTGATGCTGGTCTCTTCTTAATCACCAATTTCTTAGCTCCAGCTAACCAGTATCAATTGTCCCTGTAATCCCTTCTATTCTGAACTCTAAAGCCAGAGCCACATGGCCCAATCTGCTGAGTTCTACTGCTTGCTGAGGCTGGAACATCCCCACACCCCCTTATTCTATTACCAGCTTTCTGTTTTCTGACTCCCTCTCTGGCTAAGCTCAGCTTTCCTGGAACTCACTCTGTAGCTTGACCTTGAACTCGGAGATCTGCAGGTGTTTCTCCCGAGCACTGGGACTAAAGGTGTGGTCCATCAAGGTTGGATTTAAGTAGTGAACTAATTGTAACCAGGAGCTCTCATTAAAAAAAAATCAGAAAATCCACAGATTGGGAGGTGAAATTCATAGTGTACATAATACTACACAGAATCAACATTCAGAAAATACAAGTGCTTTGTAAGTCAGGAAGAAAGATCTAGATAACACATAAATTAGCAAAATAATTGTAGCCAACACAGAAGAGGAAACCAAGTAATGCACAAAGTATGTCTGGCTGAAATCAGAGGAAGGCAAAGGAAAACAGTGAGGCCTGTCACATGCCTCAGGGTGCAAACAGGCAAAGCCCACTGGCATTAGAGCTCAACTATAGAGCCATCCATCTGCAGCAGGATAGAAACTGAAGTGACTGGTTTCACTATTATTGTGTTGTAGTTAATCTGTGGTTCCAAATCTAGCAGTGGGGAGCAGGAGAGATGGTCCACTGATAAGAGCATGCCAATCAATAATCAATAATCAATGCTAATCAATGACCTTTAATCAATGTTAATCAACAATCGATAACCAGTGCCAATCAATAATCAATGCTAATCAATGAACAATCATGATCAATAATTGATGCCACATGCCTTTCATCCCAGCACTTGGGAGTCATAGGCAGAGGGATGACAATGAGGAAATAATGATCAATAAACAATACTAATCAATAATCAATAAACAATTCTAATCAGTAATCAATAATCAATAATAATGAATGACCCATGATCAAGCCTAATCAATAATCAAATTCAATAATAATCAACAATCAATACTAATTAATGACTAATAATGATGCATGTCTTAGGGTTTGTATTGTTGTGGTGAAATATCATGGCAAAAGCAACTTGGGGAGGAAAAAGGTTCATTCAGCTGACATTTTTATATCACTGTTCATCGTTAAAACCGGTTGGGACAGGAACTCATGCAGAGCAGGATCCTGGAGACAGAAGCAGACGTAGAGGCAGTGGAGGGATGCTGCTCACTGGCTCGCTCCCCATGGCTTCCTCAGCCTGCTTTCTTATAGAGCCCAGAACCACCAGCCCAGGGGTCCCAGCACTCCCAATGGGCTGGGCCCTCCTCCATCAATCTCTGATTAAGAAAATGACCTACAGGCTTTGTAAGAAAGAATTTTTAATTTTTTAATTGATGATGCACGCCTTTAATCCCAGCACTTGGGAGGCACAGGCAGGGGGACGATGGTGATGGGGTAATGATCAAAAATCAATACTAATCAATAATCAACACCAATAAATAATCAATGCTAATCAATAATCAATAGGCAATACTAATTAATAACCAATACTGATAACAAATTGATGACGCATGGCTTTAATCCCAGAACTTGGAAGGAACAGGCAGGGGGACGATGGTGATGGGATAACGATCAAAAATCAATACTAATCAATAATCAATACTAATCAATAATCAACACCAATCAATAATCAATGCTAATCAATAATCAATAGCCAGTGTTGATAGCCAATACTGATAAGAAATTGATGATGCATGACTTTAATCCCAGCACTTGTGAGGCACAGGCAGGGGGACAATGCCAATGGGATAATGATCAATAACCAATGGTAATCAATAATCAATCAATGGTAATCAATAATTTATAAATGACAACAATCCATAACCAATAATGACTCCTAACTCCTCAGTTTCCCAGCTGTGTGCCGATAAGAAATACACTCGTTCTTGCACAGGACCCAGGTTCAGTTCCCAGCACCTGCAATAGTGGCCCACAACCATCTGCAGCTGCCGTTCCAGAGGATCTGATGCCTTTTCCTGTCCTCTCTGGGAGCAACGCGTGCACGCGGCGCGCATACGTACGTCCAGGCAAAGCTTCATACACGTAACACAATAAACACTACGAACGGTGATAGGCTGCAGGATGTAGATGAACCATCCAGACCCATCCACCATGCCTGTATTTCTTATTGGCACACAGCTGGGAAATTGAGGAGTCAGGAGTCATTATTGGTTATTGATTAGTGTTGCTTATCAATCATTGATCACCATTGGCTGCTTATTTATTAGTATTGATTATTGATTAGTATTGGTTATTTATTGGTATTGGTCATGGATTATTGATTAGTATTGCTTATAAATTATTGATTGTCATTGATTATTGATTAGCTTTGGTTATTGATCATCAACCCATCACCATCATCTCCCTGCCTTGCCTCCCAAGTGCTGGGATTAAAGGGATGCATCCTCAATTTTTTATGATTATTGGTTATTGATTAGAATTGGCTATTGATTATTCATTAGCATTGAATTCTGCAGAGGTGGGTAGGAGCAAAGCAATGATTTTTAAAAGCCTCAGTTCACTCATAAAATGAAGACAGTACTCAAGGATGCCGATGTTATAGGCTTGTGATAGAGAGCGGACATAAAATACCTAACATATGTGCTTAATAAGTCACTTTCTTCCCTTCCTTTCTTTTCTTATCTTTTCTCTTTCTTTTTTTTCAGAGTTTATCTGTGTACCCCTGGCCAATCATTATTAATTTATGATTAGTGCTGATTATTAATCATTGATTACCATTTATTGATTATTGATTAGCATTGATTTTTGATCATTATTCTATCACTGTCAATCTGCTGCCTGTATCCTGGAACTCACTCCTTAAACCAGGCTGGCCTTGAACTCACAGAAGTCTGTCTCCCTCTGTCTCCTGAATGCTGGAATTAGGCGTGCGTCACCACCACCTGGCAATAAACAATCATTTCTACATTATTTCTTGTTATATGAAGCTGATGCTTTGATTTTTAGAGACTTTGTCTCACAGATTTCTATGGCATATTTTACTCTCACTCGATCAACACATTTTCATTTTTTTTCTCTTTTCCCTCTCAACTCTTTTTTTTTCTTTTCCATTTTTATTGAATATTTTCTTTATTTACATTGCAAATGTTATCCCCTTTCCCGATTTCTCCCCCAGAAACTCCCTATCCCCTCCCCTCCCCCTGCTTCTGTGAGGGTGTCCCCCACCCACCCACTCACGTCTCCCCACCCTCAAGGAGAGGCCCTTGATCCATTTTTTCTTTTTAATCTTTGTTGAGTAAGAAAAAGACATTTTATATATTGTTATAATCGTATTTTACCTTCCTTTATTTTTATAATCTGTTACCCTCGGATTTAATACTTTATATTTATTTATTTATTTATTTATTTATTTATTTATGTTTTTTTTCGAGACAGGGTTTCTCTGTGTAGCCCTGGCTGTCCTGGAACTCACTCTGTAGACCAGGCTGGCCTTGAACTCAGAAATCTACCTGTCTCTGCCTCCTGAGTACTGGGATGGGCATGCACAACCACCTATTGGTTATCAATTAGCATTGATAATTAATTACTGATTACCATTTATTGATTATTGATTAGCATTGATTATTGATCGCTATTCCATTACTGTCATCCCCCTGCCTGTGTCTCCCGAGTGCTGGGATTAAAGGCGTGTGCCATCAATTATTGATCATTATTGGTTATCAATTAGTATTGACAGTTAATTATTGATCACCACTTATTATTGATTAGCATTGATTATTTATCATTATTCCATCATCATCATCCCCCTGCCTCTGCCTCCCAAGTGCTGGGATTAAAGGTATGCATCACCACTGCTATGCGGCTTTAATACTTTAAACACTATCATGTCTTCACATTCCTCCCTCTTCTCCAATCGCCTTTAAACCTGCTAATCTAAATTGCTACCATTTAGGAAGGCCCGCCCCCTCGCGGTCATCCTAAATAAATACAGTAAAACACACTTCCATTTCTGTGGCCTGCTTCAAGCTGCCTTTCCTTCCTTCCTTCTTTTCTTCCCTCCCTACTTCTTCTCTCTCTCTTCTCTCTGTTCTCCTCCTCTTCTTCAATTTATTTATTTTCATATGTGTAAATGTTTTGCCCGAATGCATGCATGCATGTGCCTAGTGTCCACGGAGGTCAGAATAGTGGGCAGATTCCTAGCTAAGGACTAAGACAGAACTCTAGTCTCTGTCCTAAGCTTTTAAGTTGAAACTCCTGAGTTTTGGAGCCCAGACAAGTTAATAATATAAAATATCTATTGTAAGATGATGTTATTAGCAAACTTTCCAAAGTACCGACACAGTTAACATTCCTTATATACCACCCCACTTTAATGCATTTGTGCACAGGAGTCATCGTAAACACAGAGAACTTCCCTATAGAAAAGTCCCAAGATTTGGAGTCCTGGGATGTAGGCCTTCATCTCCACAATCACTGCATGGGTTTATCTGGCCACTTCCAAAGAGCAAGGGTTACAAAGCATTGCTGTAGAACTTTCCATCTGAACAGTGATCTGTGATTTGAGAACCACCCAAACTGGTTGTCACTGAGACATTTTCAGGCTGTGTGTGTAGGCTAGGGATTTGAAAGTAGATCTCTGGTGTAAGACAAGGCTGGGATTGTAGCTGAGGAAAACTAGGTCACATTAGCAATGTAACCTTGGCATCTAATGAACAACCACTCCATTTGTGATGACCATTTTCCCCTCATGAATGCAATTAAAATAATTGTATTGTCTAATATATAGATTGGTGAGACAATGGTGATACATGCAAACTCCCTCAAGTCCTCAAAACCAAACAAACCAAGAAACAAAAAGTGCCTTAGCACAATATTGGCCACAAGTCACAGATTTCTCAAGCACTAGTCTAAAAAGTTCTATGAATTGTGCTTGAACTCTTCAAAGCTTATTTGGGCTTGAAGTAAACTTCTAGACAGTGGGAGCAGAAGATCTGCAGGAGAAGACACTACACAGCCCAGACCACCCACCATCAGCTATAGCCGTGGGAGGACCTTCAGGACACACTAACCTAACTGAAGATAGTCCAAGAACAAAATGTGCAGCTAAGGGACAACACCAGCTGAAAACAAGCCTTGGACCAGGAACCCATGTGTGGCGCTTTGCTGTGACCTTTAAAATACCTGCCTTTGTCAAAGAATTTGTCTAGCCCCCAGAGCAAGACAGCAAGACACTATGAGAAATGTTCCAATTCATTTAGGGATTTTCAGTCAGAATGAACAGAGAAGGTCCTCTTGGCTCATTCAGTACTGGGAGAAGTTTGTTCACAAGCACTGGTGGCTTCTAGAACAAGGGAGAAACAGGCTTGGAGTGGGTATAGCCAGATGTTACAGAGTGCCACACAACTTAATGTCTCCAGGGACCCACGAGAAAGGATGTGCTTGGACTGCTTGTGGCTCACTCCAGGGACACTTTTGCTTTTTTTGTAATGTTGAGATTTGAATCCAGAACCTACAGCTTGCTACATTGAGGAACACCCTCAGCACTCAGTCACCCTAGTGAAGATCCATGTCAGCTTGTCATCTACTGGACAACTAACTCCTCGTTAAAGGAGAGCATGGTGCTTTCTCAGGCTGCCCCAGCCCACTCTCTCTGAGCAGGAGGAAATGTCAAAAGGAAGGACTAGGCACAGAGTTCAGTTGGTAGGGTGCTTACGTATACCATACAAAGTTCAGCACTGCAGAAAAGATGGTATGTGCCTACAATACCAGTGCTGACCTGTATCCCTAGTACTCACTAGATGAAGGCAGGAAGAACAGTAGTACAAGGCCATCCTTGACTTATAGAGAATTTGAGAATCCTCTGATATACATGAATCCTTGGGAAGAAGAAGAAGAAGAAGAAGAAGAAGAAGAAGAAGAAGAAGAAGAAGAAGAAGAAGAAGAAGAAGAGGAGGAGGAGGAGGAGGAGGAGGAGGAGGAGGAGGAGGAGGAGGAGGAGGAGGAGGAGGAGGAGGAGGAGGAAGGAGGAGGAGAATTGGTGAGAAAATTCAGGTGAAGCACTCAGCACAACATTAGCAACATAAACATTCTGCAAATGTCAACACTTATTTTTCATGGTTGTACTCCTCTTGGAACTCCTCAGTCTTTGTGATTATCTTACTTGAGCTTCCTGATCCTCATCTGATGGAGGTTGTGCCCTTCCCCCATGCTGCCAACCTGTCTAGGATGAGCAGGCCCTAGGTTGAACAGGCCGGAACATGCAGTTTACCACTAGAGATAACAAAAGACCTGGGAAGTTGCCTGCATTGGAGACCTGCAGTCTGCCACAAGAGTTGAGCTGAATGGATTGCCTGCTGAGTTTATTCCCTACACCTCCAGCCCCTGATTAAGGATGCACACCCCTCACCCTCGCGGCTGAGCTATCCTTGACACCTCCCAGACTGCTATCTCCTTGCCCAACCCCTGGGCTGAACCAAGAAGAGATTCTGGGGGTGGGGCTTCCCCTTTCCCTTTGTATGTGAAAGCCAATTATTTAATTTCGAGCCTTGATCAGAGAACTTTGTCTTGGCTTCATCTCTTCTCGCCCTTAGTCCCCTTTCATTCCCAGCCCCCCTTTCAGGTGAATCCACTTGACTTGTGGCCGCAGGCAGCTACAGGACGTACCAGCAGCACAGGCAATCTAGTGTACTGGTTTCTAGTACTATAGCTTCCCACTGAATCATACTTATGACTGTGAGTAGGTTGCCATCATAGCCACTGAGCCTGAGTCCCTGCAGCAAACCCTTGGGTCACCTGGTATTGGATCACCCTGTGTCACATCCAAGGGTAGAAGTCCTTTTGCTCTTCCTATGCTTTACACCCTTGTATGCTTTCAGTTCCCCTAGAAAGTTTCATTCTCTCTCATAGCAGGGCCTCAGGATATTGAGATGCTTTCTTCATAACCATCTTCTATATTCTGGCTGAGAGAACTTTCTCTAAACTGTGATGCTATCAGATGCTCGTGCAATACTGCAATCTTTACTTTGTTAAATTGTATCCTGAAAATAATCTGGTTAATTGTTTGTGTAAATACAGTGTATGCCCTGTCTGCTACGTGCTGGAGTATGGTTATTCCACACTGATGTCTGTGTACATAAGAAATGCCCCAAATAACCATTGACTAGAGAGTTCTTGGATGTGAAGACAAGATCTTGTAGCTCTGGATCAGTTTGGAAGATCCATCTCAGTGCCAATTACTTGTGGTTTAAGAGATTATTCTGAGGAAGGCAAGAGAACAATTCTTATCTCCTGGAATACTTGATGTCTTAAAACAATTGTGCTATAAATAAATAGACTGATCTCTGAAGAGCTATATGTTAGCCTCATGAAATTATGTGAGCGTTCTACTGCTTAATCATATCCCTAGGAAGACTGCTGCTTCTCCAGAGACTTCAAACACAGAGGCAAAGATCGGCACAGTTGTATGTAACATGATCTTTGCCTCAATATTCATCAGAATGGCAGATAAAATTGCTTTGAATAGATTATGTGCAGACTCTTCTGACTATACATGTATAGAAGTGGTCTCCAAAATATGCCTGCTCAGCCCACTCCCTGGTATAGGAGAATCTGATTCACATGCTCTGTCTACACTCATTTAACTATATATCCTGTCTTGCTAAACATTGGAGATGTCACAGCATGAGAGCAAGTCATTCATCTGATAAGAGCTAATCAGGTCAGGTCAGGTAGATTAAGCCTCAGTTTCAATGTGAAAGCAAGAGAGGAAAGAAGGTAATTTCGATATGGTGCAGTTGTAGAGAGGCAACAGGATGTGCGGGCAGTGGTGGCGCACGCCTTTAATCTCAGCACTTGGGAGGAAGAGGCAGGTAGTTTTCTGAGTTCGAGGCCAGCCTGGTCTACAGAGTGAGTTCCAGGACAGCCAGGGCTATACAGAGAAACCCTGTCTCGAAAAACCAAAGAGAGAGAGAGAGAGAGAGAGAGAGAGAGAGAGAGAGAGAGAGAGAGAGAGAGAGAGAGAGAGAGAGAGAGAGAGGCAACAGGAAGTGGAGAAGCTAGGAGCAATAAGAAAGAATCCAGATTCCATCCCTGCTAACTAACTGCCCTGCTTAGTTGAATTTGAAAGAGTTTCTCTCTCTCTCTCTCTCTCTCTCAGATTTATTTATTTATTTTATGTATATGAGTTCTGTAGCTGTCTTCAGACACACCAGAAGACAGCATCTGATCCCATTACAGATGGCTGTGAATGCTGGGAATTGAACTTAGGACCTACTGGAAGAGCAGTCAGTGCTCTTAACTGCTGTGCCATCTCTCCAGCCCTACCCACTGACTCTCAATCTCAGAATCCCGACATGTGAAATGATGACATGCATGTGACTATGCCATGTGCAGATAATAAGAACAGTCTCTGTGTGATAGTGTCAGATCCCCCTGGAACAGGTTTCTAGGAATTGAACCTGAGTCCTGTGAAAGAGCAGCCAGTGCTCTTAACCTCTGAGCCATCTCTTCAGCCCTTCAAAGAGACTTCTGATTTATTTGTCTTTCTGGACTAAAAATGGAAATCAGGGCTGCTAGCATCCCATACAAACACTCTATCCCTGAGCTATATTCCAGGCCAGTTTTCCCTCAAAGCTTCATTTATTTTTAATTTTATGTGTATGAGTATTTTGCTTACATGTATGCATGTGCACGGTGTGCATACCCGGTCCTGAGAAGGTCAGAAAAGGGGGCCAGAATTGAAGTTGCAAGCTACTACCTGGGTTCTAGGAACTGAACTTGGGTCCTATGCAGAGCAGCAAGTGCTCTTAACCACAGATCCATCTCCCAAGTTCCCTGGACCTTTGTTGGTTTTTTAATGCTTTAATTTCTAGAAAGTTTTACTAATTTGTACAGGCTTCCCCAGCACTCACCCTGTTGTCCCGGCAGACTTTGAATATGGAGTCTGTGTAACTCAGCCTCCCAAGTAAAGTACCTGGGAGTCTGCACCACCAGGCCCACAAATCTGTATTTTATAGGCAAAGCATGTGAATCATCAAATTCTTCATGCCAAGGAGTAACTGACTCGGCATATTTTGGAGCCTACTTTTCTACCTTTGAGGAAACCTTCTTCCTTCCTTCCTTCCTTCCTTCCTGCCTTCCTGCCTTCCTGCCTTCCTGCCTTCCTGCCTTCCTGCCTTCCTGCCTTCCTGCCTTCCTGCCTTCCTGCCTTCCTGCCTTCCTGCCTTCCTGCCTTCCTGCCTTCCTGCCTTCCTGCCTTTCTTCTTTTTCTCCTTTTCTCTATTCTCTCTGCCTCTTCTCCTTTCCTTGTTGATTTTGTGAATTGGAACAGAGTTTCTGTCACCTGGAACTTACAGTCCGTGCATAGAGAAGTTGTTGCCGAGGCTGCTGCTGTCTGGGATGAATTAGGTAGTCACCAGAGGGAGAGAAGATTTGTCAAGCACAGCACAGAGCAAAGGGTTGAGTGGGGTAAGAATGACTGACAGCCTAAGGAAGTAGAATCTTAAAACAGATGCCAGAAACATGTGTACATTTATTCTTTCATACACCCATTTACTTATTCAAAAATTATGATTATTATTTTTCATATGATGCTCTGGCTGGCCCAGAACTCACAGAAGTCTCCTTGGCTCTGTCTCTGGAATTAAAGGAGTGCATTTTCACACCTGGCTTCAACAATATTTTGTATGTCAGTCTGGGCAGTAGTGGCACACATTTTTAATCCCAGCACTTAAGAGGCAAAGGCAGGTGGATCCGGGAGTTCGTGGCCAGTCAGGTACACAAAGCAATTTCTAAGACAGCCAGGGTTACTTGGAGAAACCCCTGTCTCAAAGATAAAACAAAACAAAACAAAAATTATATGCCAGTGTTTCTGGTCTTGCGCATTTTGTGTTTTGATTATTATGTGACGGGAGGTATTTCTTTTCTGGTCTAGTCTATTTGGCATTCTGTAGGCTTCTTTTATGATTATAGGCAACTCATTCTTTAAATTAGGGAAGTTTTCTTCTATAATTTTGTTGAAGATATTTATTGGCCCTTTAAGATGGGAATCTTCACTTTCTTCTATACCTATTATCCTTAAGTTCTGTCTTCTCATTGTGTCCTGAATTTCCTGGGTGTTTTGTGTTAAGAACTTTTTGCATTTTGTGTTTTCTTTGACAGTTGTGTTAAAATTTTCTATGGTATCTTCTGCACCTGAGATTCTCTCTTCTATCTCTTGTATTATATTGGTGGTGCTTGTATCTATGACTCCTGGTTTCTTTCCCAGGTTTTCTATATCCCTGGTAATCTCCCTTCATAATTTCTTGAATGTCTCTACTTCCATTTTTATGTCCTGGATGGTTTTGTTCAATTCCTTCACCTGTTTGGTTGTGTTCTCTTGTTATTATTTAAGGGTGTTTTGTCTTTCTTCTTTAAGGGCTTTCACCTGTTTATCTGTGTTCTCCTCAATTTCTTTGAGGGTGTTATTTATGTCCTTCTTAAAGTTTTCTATCTTCATCATTAGAAGTGATTTTATATCTGACTCTTGCTTTCCTGGTGATATGGGTAATTCAGGACTTTCTAATGTGAGAGAATTAGGTTCTGATGAAACCAAATACCCTGGGTTGCTCATGCTTGTGTTCGTGCACTTGCCTTTAGCCATCTGGATCTCCTTGGTGCTATCTGAGATGTCTCTGGCTGGAGCCATGTTTTTTCTATTATCTTGGTTGTGTCAGAACTGTTTGGGATGGGTGTTGCTGCTGGGGTTAGAGCTGAGGTCCAAGATCTGCTCCATGCTCAGGTGGAAACAGGAAGTAACCAGTGCTCTGGGCCAGGAGTGAATTCCTGGGTCTCAGTGAGTCCCAGTTACTTTCTATTTGGTGTGAGTGTTGCTGCCTCCTTACCCAAGACACTGCCCAGGTCAGAGCTCCTGAGAACCCTGTTTCCTCTGGGTGCTGTGAGATTGGGTGCAGAGCTATCTCCATGAATCTGCTGAGCACTCAGGCCCAGACCAGAAGGTACCAGTGCTCCGGGCCACGAGTGAATTCCTGGGTCCCTATGTATCCTGGTTACTCCCTCTTTGGGGAGAGCATTGCTGAATCCTTACCTTAGATACTGCCCAGGTTAG
Source organism: Arvicanthis niloticus (assembly GCF_011762505.2). Lineage (NCBI taxonomy): Eukaryota > Metazoa > Chordata > Mammalia > Rodentia > Muridae > Arvicanthis > Arvicanthis niloticus. The sequence goes on from NC_133431.1 coordinate 2,312,217, forward strand.
AGCTCCTGGTAGCCCCGCTTCATCTAGGTTTTGTGAGGTTGAGTGCAGTGCCCAGGCCCAGACCAGATCTGATCTCTGATCTCTGATGCTTGTCTTAATCACCACAAATTTCTTAACTGGAGCTGAGTTATGCTGTTTGCTGGAGTTGGAACATCGTGTCTGATCTTTATGATGGAAAAATGGAAGAAAAAGACACACACTCCTTGTTCTTTTTTTTTCTCTAGACAGGGTTTCTCTGTGTAGTCCTGGCTGTCCTGGAACTCACTCTGTAGACCAGGCTGGCCTCAAACTCAGAAACCTGCCTGCCTCTGCCTCCCAAGTGCTGGGACTAAAGGTGTGTGCCACCACTGCCCAGCTCACTCCTTGTTCTTAAGAAGTCTAGCAGGACTAAATATGGTGGTGCCTGCCTTTAGTCCCAGTACTCCTGATACAGATATAGACAGATCTCTCTAAGTTCAAGGCAAGCCTAGTCTGCATAGTGAGCTCCAGGACAGACCGAGCTTCAAAATGGGGAGGCCTTATCTCATGTGGATTGAGGATATCGGTGGGGAGAAGAGGTTTAAACAGTCGTTTGTATAAAGATAGACATGGCATCTGGTGAAAGAAGAGAGTGGTTGGAGCCCAAGGGAAGAGAACAGCTTGGACAGTGATGTCGCCACCTGGAAGAATACTTACCTAAAGAGGGGGAACATATTGTTTTTCATTTGTTCAGTCATATTTCATATCCAGCTAAGAAAGGGCTCCAGATATTGACCAACCAAAACAAAGCTACTGGTCCATTAACTCACCTATGGCTGGCCACTTTGATTCCTGTCTTAGTCAGGGTTTCTATTCCTGAACAAAACATCATGACCAAGAAGCAAGTTGGGGAGGAATAGGTTTATATAGCCTCCATTTCCACATTGCTATTCATCACCAAAGGAAGTCAGGGCTGGAACTCGAGCAGGTCAGGAAGCAGGAGCTGATAGAGAGGCCATGGAGGAATGTTACTTACTGGCTTGCTTCCCTTGACTTTCTCAACTTGCTTTCTTATAGAACCCAAGACTACCAGCCCAGGGATGGCACCATACACAATGGGCCCTCCCATACCCTTGATTGCTAATTGAGAAACTGCCTTACAGCTGGAACTCATGGAGGTATTTCCCCACTCCTTTCTCTATGATAACTCCAGTTTGTATCAAGTTGTCATAGAAAACCAGCCAGTATGTTGTAGTAAGTATTTAAAAAGTGGCCTCCAGTGAAACCAACTATCTAGGCTGCAGCATCTCTGCCTAGCTCAGTCACATGGCCAGAGACAGAGAAACGGCCAGCTAGAGACTCTAGCCTTGCCACCCACAAGATGCCAGCATGGGAGATGGCTCTGCCAATCTTCCACACTGTCTCTGCAAGGCTGGGCAGTGTCCAAACCATCCTGCCAACTACATGGGCTCAGTACAGATGAGACTCTAATGCTTAGATTATCCAAAGGCTTATATATTTAGTAATGACCAATAACAAGATACTCTTACAATCCGAGGTATAACCCAATATCCAACCTAGATATACCAACTACCTTTGACTGCTACAGACAATCGAACATCAGCCTCCATCTCCCCTCTCTTGTTCTCCATCTCTGTCTTAGCTCCTCCTCTTCCTTTTCCTCTTCTTTCCTCCTCTTCTCCTTTCTCCTCCCACCTTAGCTCCTCCTCTTAGTACCCCCATCTCTTTCCTTAACATTTCTTGCTATGCAACTTGAAACAACTTTGCTTCCACTCCACCCCTTGCTCAGGTCTGATTCATCAAGCCATCAAAGAGCCCTTCACTTAGCTGTTTGCAGAACTGTGAATTGTACTTTCTTGTCAGGCACTATTAAGCAAGACCAATAAGGTTCCATTCTTCAAGGAGTTGATCTGATGACTAAGACAAGTGATCTCCAAGGACACAAGGAGAAGCCCCAAATTGGCATTGAGGCTGACAGGCTGTCATGTTTGTGGTAGGTGTTGAGTGTTTGTATCAAATCTGAGAAAAGAATGGCTTCAGATTTAATCAAGAGGGGCTTTGTATATCTGTGATTAAAAAGGTGGGGGTGGGGGTGGGGCGCTGGAGAGATGGCTCAGTAGTTAAGAGCACTGACTGCTCATCCAGAGGTCCTGAGTTCAATTCACAGATATTCACATGGTGGCTCACAACCATTAGTATTGGGATCCATGCCCTCTTCTGGAGTGTCTGAAGATAGTGACAATGTACTCACATAAAATAAAGAAATCTAAAAGAAGAAGAAGAAGAAGAAGAAGAAGAAGAAGAAGAAGAAGAAGAAGAAGAAGAAGAAGAAGAAGAAGAAGAAGAAAGGAGGAGGAGGAGGAGGAGGAGGAGGAAGAGGAAGAGGAAGAGGAAGAAAGAAAAGATGGTTGGGTTTGCAGTGGTGGAAAAGATAATTTTTCTTAGACTGCATCATTTCCAGGGCTTATTAGAACATTTTTTTGGAGGGTTGGTAGTACACGATTATAATCCTAGCACTTGGGTGGTGGTAGAAGGTCCTGTTGTTTGAACCTATTGTTCCACCTACACAGTGAGTTTAAGGCTATTTGGGGCTATGCAAGACAATCTCAAAACAAAATCAAATCAATACCCAATAGGTAGTGGTTTGCACACCTTTAATTCCATCACTTGGCAGACAGAGGCAGGTGAATCTCTAAATTCCAGGCCAGCCTGGTCTACAGAGTAAGTTCCAGGACAGCCAGGGCTACACAGAGAAACTGTCTCTCAAAAAAACAAAACCAAGCCAGGCAGTGGTGGTGCACGCCTTTAGTCCCAGCACTTGGGAGTCAGAGGCAGGCGGATTTCTGAGTTTGAGGCCAGCCTGGTCTACAGAGTGAGTTCCAGGACAGCCAGGACTACACAGAGAAACCCTGTCTCGAAAAACCAAAAAAAAAAAAAAAAAAAAAAAAACAACCCCCAACCAACAAAACCAACCAGCTAACTGACAAATAGCAACAAGTAAAATCCCAGGGTTTTAACTGAGAATGAGGACTAGTATTTGCATCCTAGAATCACACAGTGGAAATTCCTGGATGAAGCTCTGCATGAAACCTGGAGAATAGTGTCCCAACCTGGTAATCCCAAAACAACACTCAAGAGGCTGAGGCAAGAAATTCCAGAGTTTGAGGCCAGTATGGCCTGCATAATGAGATCCTATTGCCAAAACACATAACTAGAACCAAAGTACTGCAGGAGGGTTGGGTGCCTGCACAGCTCATTAACTAACTATGGGCAGTTGTCTCTAACAGATGAAGGAGCAGGAGGATACCGAGTGGAAGAGGAAAGGGATACAAGGAGTGGCCTAGAGCTGCATCCCCCTCACTAAGCCAGTGGACCCATGCTGTATGTACTTCTTGCTACTTTAGGCACGGTTCAAATAGCAAAACATTTTGATTTTAGCTTGTTGGTTTTAGCTCTCCTTTATTCTGGCTTCCCTGCAATCTGCTGCTGATATTTTCTCCTTTAGCTTCTTCCTCAAAATTTACTGGATTCCATCCTTATTCAATGTTCCCAGGATGTGAACTTCCACCACTATGTAGAAAATGCCCCGAAACTTTTGGTGAAATAACCTACAGTCTCTAGAGATGTTACTCACCCTTAGATCACTTATCTAGCATGCATGAGGCTCTAGGTTCCATCCCTAGTGCAGTCAATAAAAAACAACATATTTAAAATGTAATAGTAAGCCGGGCAGTGGTGGTGCACGCCTTTAATCCCAGCACTTGGGAGGCAGAGGCAGATGAGCATGTGTCACAGGTGTGTGAAAGTGCTTGGGAGGAAGGAGAGCTTGCAGTTTCTAAAATGACTCATGTAAGAAAGCCCAAGTATGTTTTATTTTATGATCTGACCAGTAGTGGCACTTCTAAACTAGCTTCTTCCCAGGAACAAGAAGGGATCTGATGTTAAAAAAATAAATGGGTAAGGTAGGAGTGAGCTATGTGCTTCTGAGTACAAGACTTAGCAACAATTGTTGACATACAATGCTCCCCCTTCTACCCCTCAATCCACAAAGGAGGAGAGGAACTGAAGCCTGGTCACTTGTGAGCAGTGAAGCTTGAATGACTCCTGCCCTCATTAGTAGCTAGATTCTTCCTATTGGATACACTAAGTGTTAAGTAGCTTTGAATCCCCTGGGTGCAAGGAGGGGTAATTTCACCCTGTTTCTACCTGTACTAGGTGTGAAGAGATCATAGTACCTCTTGAGTGGCACTATGCCAAAGCTCATAACAGAGTCTGGAACAAGTAGTAGAGTTCATTCTCAGGCCCCTGACCAGTGGAGGACACCCAGCTAAGCAAGGGGCATGGCTGGTTTTCAAGACAGGGGCTCTGGGTTATTTTCATTGTGTTCTCACTAAGCTCTACAACCCTCGGAACTTTTGTATATCCTTGTTTGGAAAACCAGGTTCAACCTGGCACAGGTGATGTGATGTGAAGGGACTGTCATCTGGGAGCAAGAGGCAAAGAACAAAAGGTGGTTCTCTCTCCCTTCCCCCCACCAGTTCTTTTGCAGGGCAGAGTCCTTGGCATGAAGTAAATCAGGGAATGGCTTCTGTTACGGTTAACTGCAGGAGATTCTGCCATCTCTACCTTCTGTACATTTAGCTGTTATCTTTAACCTCTTGCTTTTCTCTTCCCCAAATCTAGCCTTTTGCCCTTTCCTAACTAATAACTCTGGTTCTTATCACCATCTTCAGAATGCATCTCATAACCCTGAGAATGCAGAGGTATTAAGGACGCAAGCACCATTTTCCCCATCGCCATTTTAACAAAGATAACTCTTTCCCATCTTTGTGAACCTACCCTGTGTAAGTGGTCAAATTCTCTTAATCTGTAATTGAGGAAAAGAAGTTTGAGGGAGAGGAAAAAAAAAGAAAACACAACTTAAGAGTTGGCTCAATTATATTTTTCCAATTATTTTATATTTTTCTAAAAACAATAGAAAAAAATCAACTTTAAAAATGAAAATATCTTTAAATAAAAAAAATTATGGTTTGTTATTATACATGTCTTAAAATCTTGTGAGGTTAGGCTTTGAGCATGCATTTGAAATCCAGCGCATCAGTTCTGTCAGAAGGAACCGTTCTCCTTACTCTCATGAGAGATTCCAGCTCTTCTTCGCTTTAGGTCAGTTTATGCACCAGAGTTTTGAAGCTGTTCAAGTTTGTGTTTCAACTGTTCTCGCCGTTTCCTCAGTAAATCCTTTTCTGAGTAGAGCTTGTGTTCATCTGCTTGAATGGACAGGATGTAGGCGGTGGCTTTTTTGAGGATAACTACCTTGGAGGCCTTTTCGTTGTTTTCCAATTCAGGGATCTGGTCACGCAGGGCAAAAAAGCTGTGCTTCAGCTCATTCCTCCTCTGACGTTCCAAGACGTTGTGTGTCCACTTCTTGTCGTTTTCCTCCGTGTCTGAGGACCTGGGGCTGGAGCATTTGCGGTTGTTGCTGATCTGTTTCAGGACCCTGCCACTGTCCAACTTGGCCCTCTTGGCAGCTGGATAGTCCTTCCTCATGGAGGGGGGCGCTGCATAATTGTGCTGGTGAGTGGAGACATGGCACCTCTTGAGGACCAGTGGGCTGTGTGGAGGTTTGCTATAGCCTCTTGATGGGGATGATCCTGACTCGGACCTCTTGGCAGGGGTTTGCCTGTTTTCCACAGACACCACATCAATTTCTTCCTCATCTTCTTGTTCTTCTTCTGTAAGGGAGGAAGGGGAAGATCACAGTTAGCAATGCCTCCTGAATCCCAGATGCTATAAAGGATTTAACCAATGCTATCCAAATACCAAATGGGAAAGGATTCAGATGAAAGTAAGAACCAGACCCAGACACCATCTTCCCTTCTCCCAGGAAGACACAGAACAGGGTTAGGGCACAGAGGAGAAAATTACCATGTACCAGGATATGGCATTCTTGCCAATTCTTAGCTAAGACTTAATGAGGCTTCAGACACACCCAGAGCAAAGCACATTCCCAAGCACCTCCTATTTTTAAGGGACTTTACCGAGAACCCTTCAGGTCCTGCGAGCGATGGCTGCAAATCTCTTGCTATGACTTTAGCCAACTCCCTACTATTTTACTGGAAGCGCAGTAATAATAATAATAATAATAATAATAATAATAATAAAAGTCTTGCAGCTTTTGCCAAACGTCCTGGTTTTGGGGAAGTGCTGGGAACGGGAGAAATCCAAATTGAACAGGATTTGCTTTGAAGTGTTCAAAACAGGATAAAAAAAAAAAAAAAAAAAAAACAGCTCTTCAACTCTTTAGGAACTTTCACTATCTTGGGTCTTGTACAAACGTATCCATTAATTTCAAATATTCTGGCAGTCAAGAAAAGAAGCAGGTAATTCACCTCCTCAGGATCAGTTCACTTATCCTCATTCACACCCTTCTCCGGGTAATGAAAATACTTAGGAGGGGTAAAGAGAGTGGATGGAGTTGAAAGAGATAAGCCAGAAGATTTAAAAACCCAAATGAAATTCCTGAAGTGTGGGAAGAGTGGGGGAGGGCTGACAACCAGGGAGGTCTGGGAGAAGGGGAGAGGGATATCTGAAGCACAGGAATCCAGGGATGGAAAGGAAAGAAAGGGTGAGCCCCGGGGTCAACTGAATGAACGCCAGTGAGTAGTGGAGAAGAAGGTCCACCCCAACCTCTTGCTTCCTACCCTGCTGAGAATGGAGCGGCTTACCAGAGTCGCTGCTGGTGGTGGGCGGTGTCTCCTCATGCAGCACTAGGGGCTCAGGGCTGGCCCGTGGGAAGGACTCGGAGGACAGCAGCGAGTCCGAGGAAGGAAAGAAGGCTGTGGAATCGAACGAGGTACAGGATTTGGGTGAGCTGCTGTCGTTGAGCGGGTAGGGAAAGACCACCGAGGGGTCAATGCACTCAGACGCGGTGGCGGTGAGGTCCTGCAGGTACAGGCTGGAGGTGGAGCAGTCGCTGTGCCCACGGGCGGGGCTCAGGCTGGCGCTGTCTTTGCGCGAAGCCTGGTAGGAGGCCACCTTCTCTGAGACCAGCTTGGCAGCGGCAGAGAAACCGCTCCACATACAGTCGTTGATGATGATGTTCTTGATGAAGGTCTCGTCGTCAGGATCGCAGATGAAGTTCTGGTTCACCCTGTCTCCTCCAAGAAGCTCGGCCTCCAACTGATCGGCGCTGGAGAAGTTGCCACCGCCGCCGTCATTGTCTTCCTTTGGGGAGAAGGACGTAGCGACTGCAACATAGGATGGAGAGCAGAGCCCGGAGCGGCGGCTGGGGGACAGGGGCCGGGTGGGCAGCAGCTCGAATTTCTTCCAGATATCCTCACTGGGCACCGGTGGCTGCAGCTCGCTCTGCTGTTGCTGGTGATAGAAATTCTCTTCCTCGTCCCAGATGAAATAGGGCTGCACTGAGTCGTAGTCGAGGTCATAGTTCCTGCTGGCAAAGCTCACGTTGAGGGACATAGTTGTGGCTGTCTGCTGGAGGGGGCACAGCAAGGGAAGCAAGTCTAGAGTTACCCAGCTCTGGTTGATGCGGAAACCTGGGGCAACGCGCACACCCCAATCCTGAACCACTCCCCTTTCAGCGTGCTGTACTTCCAAGTGTGTGTGTGTGTGTGTGGTTGGAGGGGATTCACTGTTTTTTTTTTTTTTCTCCCTACTATCAGTGACGCTGTCGGACTAGCAGCTGCTCCGAGTCGCCGCCCAGAGCAGCGGACTTAGCCCTGCAGACGCCCAGGAATCGCCATCGGCCTTGGCCTCCTTCAGAGGCGGAGGGAGGCGACAGTAGGGAATACAGTCTACCAAAAGCCGTGGCGCAAAGTTTTGCGCCACCTGAAGGAGAAAGGCGAGAGGCACCGCGGCGCTCGGCCCCCTCCCGTGCCCGCTCTCTGCACCGCCGAGCGGGTCCCGGTCCCCTATCACGCCGTCGCCCCTCTCCACCCTCCTCTTTCTCCACCACCAGCGCGGCCTCCTTCCTTCCTTTGCCGGTTTTTCTTTCCGATTGCTGACTTGGAAGGGAGAGCTCAGTCTCCGGCTCTAACAAACCTCTCTAATAAAAGGGGAGGGGTGTCAAATAATAAGAGACACCTCCCTTCTACACTCTAAAGCTGCGACGCCACTGCGCCAGAGACCCGCAGGAATTCAGCACCCAGTACAGGGCGTCTTCCCTCTCACCGCCGAGGGTAGCAGCTGTTAAGGAACAGCTGGGATCACGACTCACCGCAGTCTTCCTAGCAATTCAGGGGCGCGGGGGATACCCGCGGATCCCAACCAGGAATGTGAGGGTTCCCTCTGGTTTCCCCCAAGTCAACGAATCGGTCACATCCCTGTCCCAGTTTTGCCTCTCCACACTAACACTAAGTCCTAATCCCGCGGGGATCAGGCTTAAATTTTACTATGATCACTATTTTTAAAGCCAAATGGCAACTTCTTAAAAGGATCAGGGACGGGTTGCAATCGCTGCAGGGGATTGGCGGGCGGGACGCACCTCCGTGTTGGTACCCGGCTGTCAGAAATGCACCAAGCTGAAATTTAAATGCCCTCTCAGAGACTGGGAGGTCAGAGGCTACGGAGCCTTCTCGCTCCCACACGCAAAAGGTAATCCAAAGACCTCGGGATATGGAGGGCTTTCTTTGGCTATCGCGAAGCGACCTCCGGATTTGACAACACCCCCCAAGAGGACAAAAATATTAATTAATGTAGCAAAGCAAGAAGGTCCAACTGGCCGGGGTCAGCGTCAGCCCATAGTACCCTCTGTTACCCTGTTTCAAAATACACCCCGGTTTTTTCCCTTCCCCTTTCATCTGTCATCTTGACAAGTCGCTCTAACCCGACTCAGATCTATCCCAGCTCCACCCCGGCCTACCCCCACTACTTTGAGAAAAGTGTCAAAAGCCCAAGAACGGAAGAAAGACTGTCCCCTAACCGGCCGCTCCATTCAAGACGCAGAGAAAACACAGTAGAAGACCAACAGCTCTGTGCTTACCGGGTTTTCTACCGCCCAAAGGAAATCCAGCCTTCAAATAGCTAGAGGAGCTCTTTTCAGGGGAGCCGATCGAGGGCAGAGGCAGAGAACATTGTCTCCAAATAGACAAAAATTCCCTCCCTGGCGCCTGGGGAGTCCTGTCCTGGCTCGCAGATTGTAAATTCCAGTGCAAAGTGTCTGCCCGCTGCAATGGGGCAAAGTTTCCCAGCGGCAGCGTGGGTCGCGGCCGCTGAAATTGGGGTCAGCCGGAGGGTTGGAGCTAGGGGGCGGCAGGCTGGGAGGCAAAGCCCCTCTCACTCCGGAGCTGCCTTCTTAGGTCGCCCGGAGCGCGGCTCTGCACACTGCACACCGCTGGGCGTAATTTTGTTTTTTAAAGGTTGAAAATTGCCGGGTGGTGGTGGCGCACGCCTTTAATCCCAGCACTTGGGAGGCAAAGACAGGCGGATTTCTGAGTTCGAGGCCATCCTGGTCTACAGAGTTAGTTCCAGAACAGCCGGGACTCCACAGAGAAACACTGTCTCGAAAAACCAATAATAATAATAATAATAATAATAATAATAATAATAATAATAATAATAAAGGTTGAAAATTTAAACCCAAAGAACTGCATAAAGATTGGTGTAATACAAAGGAAATTTGTAGAACCTACACAGTGTTTGTGAATGCAGAAGACTCTTGACTGCATCTGATCAACTGACAAGATACTCAGTATACCTGACAGGGTGTCTAGCCTTAGAAAAGGCCTCTTGGGGATGACTCCCTAGGGTTGTCTCTTTAGTATTACTCTGTTAGAAGCTGTGCACACCCACCACCTCCCTCTCCCCAAACACAGGACAGCACCAACAAATATGAGAGTGGACCAACAAATATGAAAGTGGTTAGAGCTGACCCTCAGAAGGTGCTTTTGAAAAGGAGTAATTACGGATTATTTTAAGATCTTACTTCCAAGTCATGCTGGTCCAGTGTAGGCGTGGGAACTCAGGTAGCGGAATAGCCTGTGGTTTGGGGACTTGCCCATAATGTACCCCAACCTGGTGACATCACCTGAGGTGTCGCTTTCAAGAAACAGAAAGGCAGGGGATATCCCCATTTTACACATTAGGAAATGAACGGGTACCACATTCATTGTAAAATAAATTTAAAAAAAAATATTGAAAAGGGACAAGAAGCCACAAGTTTATAATCTTGTTAATAAAGTGTAGTTAGTGGAATTTTCTTCTTGAGAATGTAGCCTAGGATGGCTTCTAACTAAAATAAAAACTACTTCAAAGTCTGTAGTGCTGGAATTAGAGTTCCATATACCAGTACACCTACACTAAATTTTAGTGTTTAGGGTGTGGTATCTGTATGTCTGTGTGTGAGTATCAGTATGTGTGTTGTTGTTTTTATTGTTGGGAATCAAATCCAGGGGCTTTCAAACACTAGACAGGAGCTTTGTCTCTGAGCTACACCCTTAGCCCATGGTGTTTTGAGATAGGGACTGATTATGCAGCCAGTTCAAGCTAGCTTTGAACTTGCTGTTCTCTTGCCTTGGGCTTCCGATTGCTCTGATGACGGTCATGTATGCTTCGTTGTGCAAGCCTACTAAGGGCAATGATTGCTTGTTTTGTTCTGAAGTTTCCTTTTGGAAGATAGTGGAAGACGTCACACTCTTTTGTTCCTCCGGAATGTTGTGACTGTAAGGTTCTCTTTTGGGAGATGCAGCTGGATGTGAGTTAGATGTCCAAAATACACAGCTTTCCACAATACCCTATTATTCTTCATGGAGTTAAGACTCCAGGTGAGCAGTCCCATAGGGCTACCCCATGGCAGAGAGTGCATTCCTTCTTACAGCCTGACAAACTGAGAATCACAATGCCTTTCGCCATACTGTCTCATACAACAGCCATGCTGATTTTGTATTTTAAGAAGAAAGCAAGAGCTACAGAGAGAAAAGGGCCATCTTGAGATGAGGAGGAAGGTGTGTGTGCTCAGTATTGAGACAGGGCCTCACAGGTCAGCATGCATTCTGTCACTGAGCTGTATATCCCCAACCAGAATGAACAAGTTGCCTCAACTTCTTCCTTGGCAAAGACACATCAAGGGAGGTCCAAATATGTGGTGTGAATAAAATACCAGGAACTGTCATCCTTGGAATGGTTAATGGGGGGGGGGGTTCTTTTCTTCTTTTTGGTGTTTTGAGACAGGGTTTCTCTGCCTGTCCTGGAACTCTGTAGATCAGATTGGCTTTGAAATCAGAGATCCACTTGCCTTTGCCTCCTAAGTGCTGGGATTAAAGGCGTATGCCACCACTGCCTATGATGGTTAGTTTTGATTGTCAACTTGATGAAACTTGGAATCACTTAGGAGATGCAGATCTGGTGTATCTATGAGGGTATTTCTAGAGAGGTATGAGTGAGGAAGGAAGACCTACCCACTCTAATGTGATCTGTGTTAACTATGGACTAGATCTAGTCACAATGTGGATAAAGAGGTATAAAACAGAAGAGCTAAACTCCAGAAACCTCCCCCTCCCCCTGCTTCCTAACTTTGACTAGAGTGTGACTGGGCTCCCCAAATGACAAAGCCTCCAGCTGCTCCAGCCGTGACTTCTAACATCACAGACTTTTCCATCAAACTTTGAGCCAAAATATACACCTCTTCCGTAAAGTTGTTCTGGTCACAAGGAGAAAACCCCTAAACAACATCCCCCAACTCTCTTGAATCTCTCTCTTTTGCATGTTTCAAAGAGCCCCACCACCATTACTGAGCTAACTTTCCATGTATAAAAGCAGTCTCTAAAGAAGCAGGAGATCCTAAGGATGGGCTGGGATTTCTAAATTGCTTCAGTTCACATGAGTCCTGTCAGGAGGTGACAAGAGCAAAGACAATGATAAATAGCTGTCTGTGGCAGAAAGATCATTTTGAAAGAAGTGCTGTTAGATTAAAAACCAAGCTAACCATGGAATGCTAAAGGAACAGAGGATCTCACAAGCATATTAATGGCAGCCATGCTGCAATAGAGAGGAACACAGTCAGGCTCCCCCATGGACAAGAAAATAACAGAAATAAAATTTAGCACCATTAATTCATAGGTACAGAAACTGAGAAGGCAGTGAACAAAATCTTTGTGCATTTGAAAATGTACAGTCTTCCTTTTCTTCTCTTCCTTTTTTCCCTGATGTTGTCCCTTCCCATACTGCATAAATTAAAGGAGCTGACAAGAAAAAAATTATTAGATATTTTTAACACAATACTCAAGAGCCTATGTTGCCTGTGTTGCATTAAGCATACTTGAGTGTTTTCTTACCCACTGACTTTTAGATCTCAGATTCTGGCATAAGGTCTCAGGCAGGACCTAGTAAACCCCAGGCACATCTCAGTTTGTTGTTTTCTCTTTCTTTCTTGGTCCTTTGCTGCAATCCTGTTCTCCTTTGTAGCTAGCTACCAGCATAGACAAATGGCTCTTTTGTTTTACTGTGCTTCAAAGGCTTCATTTATTGTTCTGTAAATGGCAAACCCAAGTCAATCTCACACTTTTGTTCACTGGCCCATCTTTGTTATGGTCCTTTTGGGCAACATCTGTCTCCATGATGGACCCTTGCTGAGTAGGGGGTAAAGGTGACTGAGGAGAAAATGAAGAATCTTTCCTCTCTCTCTCTCTCTCTCTCTCTCTCTCTCTCTCTCTCTCTCTCTCTCTCTCTCTTTCTCCCTCCATCCCTCCCTCCCTCCCTTCCTTCCTTCCTTCCTTCCTTCCTTCCTTCCTTTTTTCCTTTCTTTCTTTATCTTTCTTTCTTTTGTCCTTAATCTTTGACTTTCATTTAGAAGCCAGTGCAACAGGAGTCTGCACCTCTCTCATTGGCTAGTACAGACCCCAAACTATGGGTATGTCTCTTCACTTCTGTAGGCAGACTTTTGAGTGCAGTTCAACCTTGCTTGCTCAGTTTTACCTTGTCTGTTTCCTTCATGACTCCTATATGTGGACTTCATCATTGAATGAATCTTCTTTTTTTTTTTTTTTTTTTTTTTTTGGTTTTTCAAGACAGGGTTTCTCTGTGTAGCCCTAGCTGTCCTGGAACTCACTCTGTAGACCAGGCTGGCCTTGAACTCAGAAATCCCCCTGCCTCTGCCTCCCAAGTGGTGGGATTAAAGGCATGTGCCACCACTGCCCAGCTGAACGAACCTTCTTAAAGGCACTCAAGCTATCTTCACCACAACTAGTGGCCTTGTGACCATTTCTCTTTTGTTGCTTGCTGGAAAAGTTTCTGGAAATGCTCAGGCTTTTAGATTCTACATATCAGTGACTTTCAACTAGAGGTAATTTCGCTTCCATGGGACATTTGGCAATGAGTGGAGACATTTGAGATCGTTATAGGTGGTGGGGTTTGGGGCTTACTATTGGCATTTAGTGAGTCAAGGTCAGGGATGTTGCCAATCCCTTCAGGGTGTTGGGCCCTACATGCCAGCATGCTAACATTGAGAACAGTTGGGTAAATCTACATTCTCCTGATGTTCCTCCTGTGTGTGCATCTTCTCTTTGCTCCGTTGTTTCTTTCCTCTTTTCCCATGACCTGTGGTTGTTGCAGTCATCATGCAATATTTATTTCTTTAAAATGTTATTTGTGTGTGTGTGTGTGTGTGTGTGTGTGTGTGTGTGTGTGTGCCAGTGTGCAGATGTAGTGATCAGATGACAACATCATTTAGAAGTTGCTTTCCCTCCTTCCCCTTTCCACTTTGTCATTGAGCCAGTTCCTCCATGCTTCTGCTGCTGTGTTATGCATTCTCGGCTAGCCTCTTGCCAGGCTGGTTTGTCTACTGGCATTACCTGCTGTCTCACTAGCCATGTCAAAGTATTTCCTGCTATCGCCCTGTCTCTGCCACCCCATTTATGCCCAAATTCACTGTCTTAATTAGAGCTCCCACTGCTGTGAGGAGACACAATGACCAAGGCAACTAATATAAAGAACAACATTTAATTGGGGCTGCATCACAGGTTCAGATTACTGTCATCAAGGCAGGAAAAGTGGAAATGTCCAGTTCAAGCATGAGTCTGAAGGAGCTGAGAGTTCTAAATCTTGTTCTGAAGGCAAACAGAAGATTGAATTTCAGAAAGCTCGGAGGAGGGTCTCACAGCCCAACCGCACAATGACACACTTCCTCCGATGAGGCTATACCTATTCCAACAAGGCCACACATTCTAATAGTGCCATTCTCTGGGCCAAAAATATTTAAAACCACACTGACATTTGTAAGTGATTAGAAAAATGTCTCCCTTCTTCTGAATGAACAGTACAATGTCACAAACCAGAAATCAGATCTGACACACAGCAAATTAGCAAATATCTAATTATTCTTTTTTGTTTGTTTGTTTGTTTGTTGTTTGAAACAGGGTTTCTCTATGTATCCCTGGCTGTCCTGGAACTTGCTTTGTAGACCAGGCTGGTCAAGAACTCAGAGATCTACCTACACTGTTTTTCCAAGTGCTGAGATTAAAGCAATGTGCCACCACCCAGCTCTAAGTAGTCTCTCTCTCTTTTTTTGGATATTTTATTTACATTTCTGATGCCATCTCCTTTCCCCATACCCCACCCCAGAAAACCCCTATCCCATGCCCCCTTTTCCTTTTTGCTTTTATACACTTTTTAAAAATGTTAATGAAAGGCTTTATAAGTTTGGTAATGCTCAATCAGAAGTGTACCCCAATACCCAACCTAGATATATCAACTATCTCTGACTGGTGGAGACACATGAACATCTGCCTTCATATCTCCCCCTTCTCTTTCTCTCTTTTTATCTCTCTCATCACTCAGCTTTTCCTCTCCTTCTTCTCCTCCTCTCCTTATGCCTTCTCTTCCTTTCGGTACTCCTCCCACCTTAGTTCCTCCTACACATCACCCTTCCTGTTAAAATAAAACTTTTCTCTCAAAATACAATTAGAGCATAATTATGCCAATTTGTACCAGTGAGGTACAAGATAGTCCTAATACCCAGTCCATCATTTTGTTGACTAACCAGAACCTATGTTGTCTCTCCTAACTAAAACACTTAGTTCTGAACCTGGCTTTTTCCTTGGCTTTAGAATGAATGTCAGCTGAAAACCATACACTCAAATCTTTTCTCTCAAGGTAAATATCGAGGATTGGCTATGAGACTATAGGTTTTCAAGCCCATCATCTATGTGGTCTCTTTAGAGAAGACAAATGCTCACTTCACTGGAAGAAATCCACATTCTCTGTCATTTTTTGGCTATATGAGAATTTGGTATATGAATTGTTGATGGATGAGTCAGCTTCCCTGGGGTCCTATTCTACCATGGTCATTGACTAAATATCTTAAGTCCCACACACAGCCTTAGTGACTTTCCTTTCTTTCATCTATAAAATAGGAATACCAAAGTCATAGAATCTACTTTATTGATGATAATGTTAGAATTCAATAAAATAGTATGTTCAGCACAGGGCCTGGTATCATCCTTGTTCTCAGTAATGCTAGCACTTATTATTACAAGTCTAGGACTTCATAGAATAAGGAAGTGTTGAGTTATTTTACATTTGAGGTACTAGCATTTCATGGTGTCCTGTCGTGGCCCGTACTGCCCGGCTTTGTGGGCCAAAATGTTGCGGCCTGCTCCGATCCACGCTTGGCGGCCACTGTGTCCTGGCCCAGGCTGCCACTCCGGTCCGAGGGTCAGGGTCTAGCGAGAGAGAGAGAGAGAGAGAGAGAGAGAGAGAGAGAGAGAGAGAGAGGGATAAAGGGGAAGAGACACGAAGAATGGAGACAAGACAGAGATTCTGATCAAGTCTCATTTATTGAAGGGAATTCTGAGCTATTTATAGGCTTTTGCCACGTGCCTTGTAGGCGCGTGCCTTGCAGGTGTGTATATGATGTAATCCTTACAGGCATCTATAGCGTGGACAGCACGTGCACCATGCGCCTTGCAGGCTTGGATAGTACGTGCGCCTTACAGGCATGTATGGTGTGGATAGCACGTGGACAACACGTGAACTGCATGCCTTGCTGGCGTGACTACCACGTGCGCCTTTCCGCTGGGGCCGGTAAACAGCAAAACAAAATATGTGGGATATCAGAGTGTGCTTCACCTGTTGTAGGCTATTGAAAACCAAATCTCTTTTCAGGGTATATGGTTCCAGATGGCTGCAAAGATGATCTAGCTGCTTTCTGCTAAAAGTCAGCTCCCAACAGGTCCCCCTTTTAAAAATTTTTTTTCAAAAGGGAAGGCTCGGAAAACTTATGGAAACTATGCCTGTCCTAGGTTGGAACAAAGGACCCCAGCCTCTCTTTCCCGTCCTTGGATACACTACAACCATTGGTTGAGCTCCTGTCTTAGGATGGTGAGGCCTCTCTTCTTTTAGGGGCAAGGGTCTCGGTATGCTCTCTTACCCATCATTGACTATCCAGCTTAGCTCATAAGTTAGGGGTTAATCCTCATCAGTCTTGATGACAGAGGTTTCCGAGTCCCCTACTTCCAGCCTGTAATATTGGACCTGTATGGGTTTCATTTGAATAGCATCTATCTGTTGTCGTATAAAAGCCATCAGTCAGTTGAACCACATCAATCCAAGAGACAAGAGACTTAGCAATGCCTACATATTCAGTATAAAAGCAACACTCTTTTTTAAGGGTATCTCACAAAAATACAGAATTGATCATAGCTTTGATCTTAACAAAACAAGTAAGAAAATCCCTGTCCCTGCTCAATCAATCTCAAACCCAAAAAACAACTATAATAACTGTGGTAGTGGATTTAAACAATATACCCCACTAAATCATAAGTCAGGGAATCAAGAGTCCAATAGAGCCACCCTGAAGATGCGGGTGGTGATGTCTCCTTCAGCACTGAGAACTTCCAAGTCAGGTTTACTCGTTGATCTGTTCCAGGTTGAAGGCAATTGTGAAGCATCTTCATGTTTCCTTCATATTTCCTGCAAAGAAAAATACGCTTCTCAGGGGGTTTCTCCTCCCTGGATTTGTTATTGTTGTCTATTTGTTTAATCAGTCTCTCTGGCAGCCAACGTGCAGCATCTGCAGTTTGGGAATATATGCAAACAGAACCTCTTCCCCAGATAAGCACTGGATCTGGCCCATTCCAGGTTCCAGTTAATGGGTCATTCCAGAGGACTGTTGCAAAATTCTTTTTGGTATCAGGATGCCAGAATCTATCTGCAGCAGATTTTCCTTCAGAATCCAAAGTTAAAAAATTTAAAATAAAGAGTGCATGATGAAGGATATTTCTGGGGATCCCTTGGTAGGATACCATTCCCCTTTTTTAATTTTTTCAAATTGACATTTAATGGTTTAATGTGCTCTTTCTACCATACCTTGGCCCTGTGGATTATATGGAATACCCGTTTTATGTAGTATTCCCAATTTCTCACAAAATTGGTGGAAACTGGAGCTTGTATAACCTGGGCCATTGTCAGTTTTTACCTGTTTAGGCACACCCAATACAGCGATTGTAGCAAGCATGTGATCGCTCATGAGCGATCACATGCTTGCTTGCTTCTCCAGTTTGTAATGTTGCATAAATGAAACCACTGTATGTGTCTACACATACATGTATATATATTTGCTTGCCAAATTCATTATAATGAGTAACATCCATTTGCCAGATACTGTTTGGTATCAGTCCCTTTGGATTTACACCCAAATGAGGAACTGGTAAAAGTTTAACACATGATTGACATTGTTTGACAATTTGTCTAGCTTGTTCTCTGGTAATTTTAAACATAACTCTTAAGGTTTTAGAATTAAGGTGATGTAACTCATGAGCCTTTATAGCCTGATCCAAATTAGATTTTTGATCTGATAAAGTCACTGCAGCTATCCGAGTAGCTAGGTCTGCCTTGGTATTTCCTTCAGAGAGAGGACCTGGTAGCCCAGTGTGGGCTCTCAGGTGTCCTATAAAGAATTTACACTTTCTCCTCAAAATTATTTGTTGGCACTGTAAAAGCAAATCAGCTGCTTCTGAGGAATGCTTTATTTGTGCAGCGGTTTCTAGCAGAGGGATAGACTGAGCTATATATGAGCTATCTGTATAAATATTAATAGTTTGATTTGGAAATGCTTGAAACACCACAATAACAGCATGCAATTCAACCAATTGAGCTGACACAGATGATGTAGCAAAAGAGATTACTTGATCCTTAAAGGCATAAGCAGCTGTTCCTGATGAGAAACCATCAGTGAAAACGAGCAATGCTTCCTTGATAGGTTCATGTGCAGTACGAGATGGAAAAACAAATTCATGTTGATTACAAAACTGAACCAACTTATCTGGTGGATAATGATTATCTATTTGACCAGCAAATGAGGCATATGCAATAGGCCAGACTTCAGAATTCTGCATAAGCCAATCAACCTGATGCCTTGTATAAGGTTGTACTATGACATCAGGATCTTTTCCAAAATATTTTTGACTGTTATCTCTGCCTAACATAATCATATCAGCTACAGCTGCATAGTATGGATTAAGAACCTTCTTGGAGGGGCTGGAGAGATGGCTCAGTGGTTAAGAGCACTGACTGCACTTCCAGAGGTCCTGAGTTCAAATCCCAGCAACCACATGGTGGCTCACAACCATCTGTAATGAGATCTAATGCCCTCTTCTGGTGTGTCTGAAGACAGCTACAGTGTACTCATATATAATAAATAAATAAAATTTTTTAAAAAAAGAACCTTCATGGGGGATGAGGGAAGATGAGCCCATAATATGGGTACAGTTTGCCAAAAAACTGCAGTAGGAGTCAGTTTAGTGTTAAAAATAAGAAAATATAAAGGCTTAGAATAATTAATATCAGTTACAAATTGGGATGAAATAGCACTCTCTACCTTCTGTAAGGCTTTTCTACCCTCCTCTGTTAGAGCCCTGTCAGACTTAGGGTCAGGATCTCTCTTGAGAATATCAAACAGAGGCTCAACCAGAGGCTTCAATTCTCCGCTCGTGAGTTTCAAATATGGTCTTAGCCAATTAATGTCTCCCAGTAGTTTTTGAAAATCATTAAGTGTCTTAAGGGAATCAGTCCTCAGTGTGGCTTTACTATTAATAATACTTGGACCATTAATCTGAAATCCTAAATAAGTATATGGATCTTGTAATTGTACCTTTTCTGGTGCTATTTGTAACCCTGCAGTCTGTAAAGCTGTTCTAAGATCATCAAAGCACTGGAGTACCTGTTTTCCGTCTTTTCCAGCTATCAAAATATCATCCATGAAATGAATCATGTAAATTTGCTTCCACATAGTTCTAACACCCTCTATGGCAGAAGCCACAAACTTTTGGCACAAGGTAGGACTGTTAGCCATACCCTGAGGCAAGACCTTCCATTGATATCTTTTCATAGGTTCTCTAAAGTTTATAGAGGGAATACTGAAAGCAAAACTTTTTCTATCATTAGGATGCAAGGGAATAGTAAAAAAAAAAAAAAAAAAAAAAACAGTCTTTTAAATCTATAACTATTTTATAATAACCTAAAGGTATGGCCACCAGTGTGGGCAGCCCAGGTTGTAAGGCTCCCATTTTAATCATGGTTGTGTTAACAGCCCTCAAGTCTTGCAGCAACCTCCACTTTCCTGACTTTTTCCTAATGACAAATATTGGGGTGTTCCAGGGAGAGTTACTCTCTTCTAAATTCCCTGCCTGTAATTGCTCCTGCACTAGCAACTGGGCCGCTTGTAATTTTTTTGGTGGTTAGGGACCACTGATCCACCCAGATGGGTGAGTCCCCTTTCCAGGTGATGGGATCCGCACAACATCCTAGGGGTGCAGCTGAATCAGTAGCCCCCATCAAAAATACCCCAAGCCTTTTCTTCCAGTGTTACCATAAACCTCAATAGGATGAGTGATCCCATCTTCACTTTTTCCTAATCCTTTCCCTGGGGGAAATCCAAAGTTTATCATTTGAGCTGTGATTACTTCATTAGGGCTGCACATAATCAATCCCAACTGGGATAACAGATCTCTGCCCCAGAGTTTAATGGGAAGGCCTGAGATGACATAGGGTTGTATATTTACTGTATTTCCTTCTTTATCTTTCCACGTCAGCACCTTAGAGCTTTGTAGTGGGTTTTGACTTTGGCCAATACCCCTTAAATTGGTTAAGGTTGAGGTAAGAGGCCAGGTGGCAGGCCAATCACTTTGTTTTAAGATAGTCACATCAGCTCCTGTGTCAACCAAGCTTTGGAATGCCTTTCCATCTTGCCAGATTGTCATCATAACTTTTTGTTTAACTATAGGCTGTACCCAGTATGCATCAGAGGAACCAAAGCCTTGATCCCCTCTTTTAGGATTCTTAAATTTGTGATTAGTAGGGTGTGGTGGATAGCCCTAGCCTCTTGTTGTCATGGTAATTCCACTCCTGGGAGGGGCTGCGAAGGAGGAGTGAATCTTGTAAACCTTCTGTCCATTCAAATTTGTTAAATAAAGGCTACAGCCAGTGATTGGGCAGTGGAAGAGGAGTGGGAGGAGCCAGAGGCAAGGAAGGGAGATAAGAGGAGGAGAGCCGTTGGAGTGAGGGGAGTTGGCAGTTGGTCGAAGCAGAGGGCAGTTGGTGGAGAGAGAGAGAATACAAAGAAGACCTTGACCTAGGAAACCGCAAGTTGTTAAGCGCTCTCTTAGCCGAGAATAGTGTAGGTTAATGGTAAATCTGCCCAATCTAGGCATGCAGCATTCATTTGATATTTATTGACTTGTGTCTTTATTCTATGGACTCCCTATAGGCAGGAGATTTACTGCAACAGTAGGGTACAATGGAAGTAACAATAGTTGAGCTATCCTCTTTCCTGTAGGAATGGTGACTATATTCTGAGTTGCCTGTGCCATTACCTTAATGTCACCCTGATAATCATTATCTATAACTCCAGGAAAAATTTGTAGTCCTTGCATAGTACTACTGCTTCTTCCCACTATCAAGTCAAACACATCTGGATAGAGTGGTCCAAACACTCCAGTGGGTTAGGCCTGAGGTCCCATTTCTGGGGTTAATACTGTGTGGGTGGCAGAACTGAGGTCTAGTCCTGTGCTTCCTGGTGTTGCTCCACTAAGTTCAGAAAGGGATTGGTGTTTGCTATGACACTGACTGCTCCATAAGCCTGTTTTGGCTTGCGTCAGTTCGGGGCCTGGAGCTGGCCCCTGTTCCCGTTTCCCTGATCATAGAAAAGGGTGTCACCTTGTGCGTCTCTTTTAGACATACAATGACTAGCCCAATGCCTTCCACGTTTGCAACGTGGGCAGAGCCCAGGCTATTTTCTGGGCTGTCTCTGGCTTAACTCATTTTTTACTTTGCAATCTCTTGCAAAGTGTCCAGGCTTACCACATTTAAAACATGCCTTTCTGTCTTTACTTGCCAAAAAATCATATAGATTGTCCTTGCATAGCAGCCGCCGTAGCTAAGCCCTGTTGGTAAGAGGGACCTATGTCAGAACAGAGTCTGATATACCCTGTAAGATCCATCTTTTTCCTGTAGGGTCTAATGGCCACTTGGCAGGCAGAATTGGCATTTTCATATGCAAGTTGTTTCATATAGTCTACATCTGCCTCTGCATTACCAAAAAACCTCCCTGCTGTTGCCATTAATCGATGAACAAAGTCAGAAAGTCGTTCATCAGGCCCTTGCCTGACTGCTGCTAAAGATACACCAGGGTCTCCCTTTACCGGGAGTTTACACCAAGCCTTCATGGCTGCATTTTGAATTTGAGCATATAAACCTGGGTCATATTGCATCTGGTTATCACTAGAAACAAACTGCCCTTCTCCTACTAAGTCATCAAAGGACCAACCATTGCCTGACTGAGTGTTTCTCCTAGCTGTCTCTTTACAATTCTCATGATACTCTGATTTCCAAATTAAATAGTCTCCACCACTAAGAACTGCTCTCACTAACGTATTCCAATCACTAGGAGTTAGCCACTCCTCTGCAGCAGATTCTAAAATTGCAAGACTAAAGGGAGCAGTGGCACCATATTGGCACCATATTGAGATACTGCATTTTTAATTCTTTAATAATTTGAAAATTAAACGCTGTGTGATGTCTCCAAGCAACCCCTTGAGCATCTCTGGTCTCTGATACAGGGAAAGCCTTAGCGTCTCTCTCCTCTGGCTGATCTGTAGCTGAACTAAAGCTAGAAGATAGGGACTGCCTTTGGACACCAGGTTGAGGAATGTGAATAATCCGGGGGATTTTCGCAGTTAGTCTCTTGAGACCTCTTCCCTGTCCTTAATTTCTGTAACTGGTTACTTAAGTCCTGATCCTCTTTTTCTAACTCTATCAGTTGTTTAAGGGTAGTAATTTTGTCCTGTAACTCCTTTTTAGGATCTACAACCATTGTCTCTATTGGGGGAGAACTTGGAGGTAGAGGCACATAGGGAAAGGGCATTTCAACTTCAAAAAATTTGTCTTCCTCTTCCTCTCGGTCAGCACAATCTGGCTCTGACAAATTGTCATCAACCTTTGGCTGTATTTTGGATTCTAACTTACGCTTCTTTTTATTTTGAACAAAAAAAGACAGCATTCAAGAACAAAAGCAGAAAATTAACACATGTGAGCAGCAAACAAAACCAAAACAGAGAGTTGGATTCAGGCTGACTAATTTCTTGTCCCATTTTCCTTACCTTTCTCAACGCGGCAGATTCGTGGTCACCTTCTTCCAGTAATGTCCCTCACTGGGTCTCTTGTTCCCGCTGCCTCTCATTGAACGCCAAACTGTTGCGCTTACTGGAGCCCGACATTGGATGCCAAATTGTTGCGGCCCATACTGCCCCGGCTTTGTGGGCCAAAATGTGGCCTGCTCCGCTCCACACTTGGCAGCCACTGTGGCCTGGCCCAAGCTGCCACTCTGGTCCGAGGGTCAGGTTCTAGCAAGAGAGAGTGGGAATAAAGGGAAAGAGACGTGAAGAATGGAGACAAGACAGAGGTTCTGATCAAGTCTCATTTATTGAAGGGAATTCTGAGGTATTTATAGGCTTTTGCCACGTGCCTTGCAGGTGTGGATATGACGTAATCCTTACAGGCATCTATAGCATGGACAACACGTGCACCGTGCACCTTGCAGGCTTGGGTAGCACGTGCGCCTTACAGGCATATATGGCCTGGATAGCATGTAGACAGCACGTGAACTGCATGCCTTGCAGGCGGGGCTACCAAGTACACCTTGAAGCTGGGAGCAGTAAACAGCAAAACAAAATATGTGGGATATCAGAGTGTGCTTCAGCTGCTGTAGGCTATTGAAAATAATTATCAGGGTATATGGTTCCAGATGGCTGCAAAGATGATCTAGCTGCTTTCTGCTAAAAGTTGGCTCCCAACAGTAAACTTTCTTGCCACCAAATGCATTTATGAATATTAACCCTAGAGAAGCCAGATGTGGTGGGACAAAAAGGCAGAGGTAGGTGGATTTCTGTGAGCTTATGCCAACTTGCTGTATATAGTAAGACCCTTTCTCAAAAAAAAGTCCCTTGTGAGATGGGATAGTGAAACTATGTGGCTTATCTGAGTCAATTTAGGATAAAGGTATCCACTGAGAAAACAGAATAAGAAGAATCCCAAAAGATGTTTGAGTTGGTCTCCAGAACCCACATGGTGGAAAGAGGAAGTCTACTTTAGAGAATGTCATGCCATGGTGCATGCATGTATGCGTGAGCACGTGGACACAATAAATAAATGTATTAAAACTCTGAAAACAAAACAAAATGAATTCTTCCTGGTGGGGACAGTGAAAATCAGGTTCTTTATTCTTGTCTATAATGAACGAGGCACAGCACAGCAAGGCCAGAGCAAGGCCAGAGCATAAGCACTGCCCTACTGTTTCATACTGGAACATCACCATTTCTTTACTGTTTAAGATCAATATAAGAATCTCTGTCATAAAAGAAAGAACAGATCCACCCGTCAGCATTTGGGCTTTGTCTCGGGGGATTGGGTAATGCTGAGCTGAATGAGCTGTAGATGATGGGTCATAAAGCAAGGTGTCTGAATTAGCAGGTCACCCTCTGTGAGTAAATTGTCTTTGTATTTCCTTGGCTGCTCACACAGAAGTTTTGTGTGTCTGAAGTGACCCCATGCATCACTTGTCCTGTGATGAAAAAAGAAGGGAAGAAAATAGGAAACAAAGAAAGAGAATGGAAGGGAAAGGAAAGGAGTTGCCTAGAAGCTGAGGGGGATGACTAAAGAGCTGCTTGTGCTCCAGCTAGTGCTCCAGGGATGTTACTGACAAATCTTCAGATCAGATACTAGAGTGTGTAGTGGAAGACAGTTCTCGAAGTGGCTCACAGTGCACAAGTGCTCCATGGCATGGCCTGTGTTAAGAGCCTGGTGCCTTCATTTATTTTAATTCTGCAGGCTGCTCTGTGTTATGATCCAGCCATGTCCATAGCACAGGTCTCTATTTACTTGTTCGACACTTTGTGGTGCACAGGGTTTGAAGATCTGGTCTGACATTTTGATACAAGTATACATTGTTGTTTGTTTACTTTTGGAGATAGGATTTCTCTGTGTGGTCCTGGCTGTACTGAAATTTTCTCTTTTCTTTTTTTTTGGGGGGGGTCGAGACAGGGTTTCTCTGCATAGCCCTGGCTGTCCTGGAACTCACTCTGTAGACCAGGCTGGCCTCGAACTCAGAAATCCACCTGCCTCTGCCTCCCAAGTGCTGGGATTAAAGGCGTGCGCCACCACCACCCAGCTGAAATTTTCTCTGTAGACCAGGCTGGCCTGGAACTCAGAGTCCACTAGACTCCACAGTGCTGAGATTAAAGGCAGTAGGCCACACCATGCCCAGCTACAGGTATATATACACATACACACATATATATACACCATATACATCATATACACATACATTTATGCTTGTTAATCAAATTCAAGGTAGTTTTGAGATGGGGAGTGCCCCAGTGGAGAAGAACACTTGCTCTGCTAGCAGAAGAACAATGCTCTACTCAATAATAACTTGGTCAAAGAAGAAATAAAGAAAAAAATTAGAGACTTTTTCAAATTTAATGGAAATGAAGGATCTTCATACCAAAATTTATGGGACACAATGAAAGCAGTGCTAAGAGGAAAACTCATAGCTCTAAGTGCCTACAAAAGGAAACTGGAGAGAGCATAGACTAGCAACTTGACAGGACACCTGAAAGCTCTAGCACAGAAACAAGCAAATACATCCAATAGGAGTAGGCAGCAGGAAATAATCAAACTCAGGGCTGAAATCAACCAAGAAAAAACAAAAAGAACTAAACAAAGTAGCAACAAAACCAGGAGCTCTTTCTTTGAGAAAATCAACAAGATAGATAAACCCTTAGCTAGACTAATCAGAGGACACAGAGACAGTATCCAAATTAATAAAATCAGAACTGAAAAGGGAAACATAACAATAGAAACTGAGGAAATTCAAAAAAAATCATCAGATCCCACTACAAAAGCCTATGCTCAACAAAACTGGGAAACCTGGATGAAATAGACAATTTTCTAGACAGATACCAGGTACCAAAGTTAAATCAGAAGCAAATAAACAATCTAAACAGTCCCATAACCACTAAAGAAATAGCAGCAGTCATTAAAAGTCTCCCCACCAAAAAATCCCAGGACCAGACGGTTTTAGTGAAGAATTCTATCAGACCTTCAAGGAAGACCTAATACCAATTCTTTTCAAACTAGAAACAGAAGGAACAATACCCAATTCATTCTATGAAGCCACAATTATGCTCATACCTAAACCACACAAAGACAAAACAAAGAAAGAGAACTTCAGACCAATCTTCCTTATGGATATCTATGCAAAAATACTCAATAAAATTCTTGCAAACTGAATTCAAGAACACATCAAAACAATCATCTATCATGATCAAGTAGGCTTTATACCAGGAATGCAGGGATTTTTTGTTTTTGTTTTTGTTTTTTTCTGAGACAGGGTTTCTCTGTATAGCCCTGGCCATCCTGGAACTCACTCTGTAGACCAGGCTGACCTCGAACTCAGAAATTCGCCTGCTTCTGCCTCCCAAGTGCTGGGATTTTTTTTTCTTTTTGGCTTTCAAGACAAGGTTTCTCTGTATAGCCCTGACTGTCCTGGAACTCACTCTGTAGACCAGGCTGGCCTTGAACTCAGAAATCTGCCTGCCTCTGCCTCCCAAGTGCTGGGATTAAAGGTGTGCGCCCCCCCTGCCCGGGAGGATGGTTGTATATTTGGAAATCCAACAACATAATCCACTATATAAACAAACTCAAACGGAAAAACACCACATGATCATCTCACTAGACGCTGAGAAAACATTGGACAAAATTCAATATCCCTTCATGGTAAAAGTCCTGGAAAGATCAGAAATTTAAGGCCCACACCTAAACATAGTAAAAGCAATATACAGCAAGCCAGTAGCCAACGTCAAACTAAATGGAGAGAAACTTGAAGCAATCCCACTAAGATCAGGGACTAGGCAAGGCTGCCCACTCTCACCTTACCTATTCAATATAGTACTAGAAGTCCTAGCTAGAGCAATTAGACAACAAAAGGAAGTCAAAGGGATACAGATAGGAAAGGAAGAAGTCAAAATTTCACTATTTGCAGATGATATGATAGTATACTTAAGTGAACCTAAAACTTCCACCAGAGAACTCCTAAACCTGATAAACAACTTTAGCAATGTGTCTGGATATAAAATCAACTCAAACAAATCAGTAGTCTTCCTCTACTCAAAGTATAAACAGGCTGAGAAAGAAATTAGGGAAATGATACCCTTCACAATAGCCACAAATAAAATAAAATATCTTGGAGTGAATCTAACCAAGCAAGTGAAAGATCTGTATGACAAGATCTTCAAGTCTCTGAAGAAATAAATTGAAGAAGATCCCAGAAGATGAAATGATCTCCCATGCTCCTGGATTGGCAGGATTAATTTAGTAAAAATGGCCATCCTGCCAAAAGCAATCTACAGATTCAATGCAATACCCATCAAAATTCCAAATCAATTCTTCATAGAGATAGAAAGAGCAATTTGCAAATTCATTTGGAATAACAAAAAACCTAGGATAGTGAGAACTATTCTCAACAATAAAAGAACTTCTGGGGGAATCACCATCCCTGACCTCAAACTGTACTACAGAGCAGCAGTGATAAAAAACTGTATGGTATTGGTACAGAGACAGGCAGGAAGATCAATGGAATAGAATTGAGGACCCAGAAATGAACCCGCACACCTATGGTCACTTGATCTTTGACAAGGGAGCTAAAACCATCCAGTGTAAAAGGACAGCATTTTCAACAAATTGTGCTGACTCAACTGGAGGTCAACATGTTGAAGGATGCAAATTAATCCATTCTTATCCCCTTGTACAAAGCTGAACTCCAAGTAGATAAAGGACCTTCACATGAAGCCAGATACACTAAAACTAATAGAAGAGAAGGTGGGGAAGACCCTCGAATACCTAGGCACAGGGGAAAAGTTCCTCAACAGAACACCAATGGCTTATGCTCTAAGATCAAAAATTGACAAATGGGACCTCATCAAATTGCAAAGCTTCTGTAAGGCGAAGGACACTGTCAACAAGACAAAATGGCAACCAACAGATTTGGAAAAGATCATTACCAATCCTACATCCGATAGAGGGCTAATATCGAATATATACAAAGAACTCAACAAATTAGACACCAAACAACAAAATAACCCCATTAAAATGTGGTACAGAGCTAAACAAAGAATTCTCAACTGAGGAAACATGAATGGCCGAGAAGCACCTTAAGAAATGTTCAACATCCTTAGTCATCAGGGAAATGCAAATCAAAACAACACTGAGATACCACCTGACACCAGTCAGAATAGCTAAGATAAAAAATTCAGGTGATAGTAAATGCTGGCGAGGATGTGAAGAAAGAGGAACACTCCTTCATTGTTGGTGGGGTTTCAAACTGGTACAACCACTCTGGAAGTCAGTCTGGCAGTTCCTCAGAAAATTGGACATAGCATTACCTGAGCACCCAGCTATACCACTCCTGAGCATATACCCAGAAAATGCCCCAACATATAACAAAGACATATGCTCCAATATGTTCATAGCAGCCTTATTTATAATAGCCAAAAGCTGGAAAGATCCTAGATGCCCTTCAACAGAGGAATGGATACAAAAATGTGGTACATTTACACAATGGAATATTACGCAGCTATTAAAAATAATGAATTTGAGAAATTCTTAGGTAAATGGATGGAACTAGAAAATATCATCCTGAGTGAGGTAACCCAATCACAAAAGAACACACATGGTATTTACTCACTGATAAGCGGCGATTATCCCAAATTTTGAAAGAATAAGGATTCAACTACCAGATGACATGAAGCTCATGAAGAACAAAGAACAAGTGAGGATTCCTAGGTCTTTCTTAGAAGGAGTCACTAAATACTCAAGGGAGCAAATATGGAGACAAAGTGTGGGACAGAATCTGAAAGAGAGGTTATATGGAGACCATTCCACCTGGGTATTCATTTCATGTGCAGTCACCAAAAATAGACGCTGATATGGATGTCAGGAAGGGAAAGCTGACAGCAGCCTGATAAGGCTGTCTCCTTAGAGGTCCCCCAGAGTCTGACATACCCAGAGGCAGATACTCACAGCTAACCATTAATCTGATCAATGGTTCCGAATGGAGAAGTTAGAGAGTAAACTGAAGGAGCCTAAAGGGTTGGTGGCCTTATGAGTAGAGCAACAATACCAACCAGCCAGAGCTCCCCAGGGTCTAAACCACCAGCCTAGGAGCACCTATGGAGAGACACATGACTCCAGCTCTATATGTAGGGGAGGATGGCCTTGTTGGGCATAGGTGGGAGATGAGGTCAATGGTACCTTGAAGGCTGAGCACTGAGTTGGGGGGGTAATCTGAGGGTGGGGAGGGGGATTGGGAGTTAGGTGGGTAAACACCCTCATAGAAGCAGGAGGAGGGGATGGGATAAGCGGTTCCTGGGAGGTGGGGGGAAATCGGTAAGGGGATAAAATTTGAAATGTAAATATAACATTTAATAAAAGAGGGGAAAAAAAGAAAGGCAGTTAGAACCAAAATCCTTAATAAAATGTCAGCCCTGTTTAAAAAAAAGAATCTATCTTGATACTAAAATTTGTTTTGAGAATTGTATATTGCAGAATGATCAGCCTTGGTATATCTACCCAACAAGCAAGCTGGGCAGACCTGCTCAAACCTCTGAGGTCCGGGAATTCCACCTGGAGGCAGTGAAGACACAGCATCAGAGGCTTGTCAATTTGCTCTTCTCCCCACTCCTCTTCTAATATCTCAACGCTCATAATCAGCTTGAAGAAGCTAATGAAGAGTCAGCACCCCTATTCCCTGGGCTTGGGGACTAAGGTGGTAAATGTTGGGCTGGCTTTCTAGGGAAATGTAGTGGTTTTGTCAGAATAGAGAAGATTAGCTAGGGTTTATTGCATAGCCATAACCTATTAGTAGAGATCTGTATAATTAGTATCAAGATGAAGATATAAATTCTTAAATGGTACCAATTTACTTTGATTACAAATTTTAAGGTTTTCATTAGTATGAGATTCTTATTGATATAAGAGTGAGATGAATATTATTACTCTCATAGGCATTGTACCAGTATAACACACTTAGGAATACAAGGCTTAGACCCAGTCCTTCTTTAACTTTTTTAACTGATTTGAGATGGTCAGCCTGTGAGTTAAGGGACTACAGCAAATTCATGGGTTGGAATTTATTGTTAGGGTGTTTTTCTATGTTTTATTTAGAAATAGCTGAGAGAAGTTAACAGGCAACAGTCCAGATTACCTTACATGGATAGTTGGTTTTCAAAACATCAGAAATCCACAGAATTGACATGACAAACATTTCTGTAGTAATGTTCACTTTGATTAGAGACCTGTCTGCTCCTGACAGATTCATATATTGAATTTTAAGAAGAAATTGAGCATCTTTGTAGTTACTCCAGTTGTGGTGAGACAGCCACTAGACAAGAAGTGCCTCTGTCCTTCTACAGACAAATTACTGTCCAGAAAAGGACACATTCGCAGAATAGTCGACTGATTATATCTGCCTAGACAGAGTAATCAGCCCTTAATAATTCTGCAGCACTAAGGTCTGTCAGATGATCCTGGGACAGAAGGTGGAAGAACAGATGCTCCAATGTTATGTAGTAGAGGGAGTGTCCAGGTGTTCAGAGGTCTCTATAAATTGGCAAATTTTTAGAAGCTATGCTTTGTGCTTTCCACAATTATAGTTAACTCAGTCATTCTGGATTTCTGATGTGGTTGAAAACTTATAGTCTCATAGCCAATTCTGGCTATTTACCTTGAGAGAAAAGATTTGAGTGGATGGTCATCAGCTGACATTCATCCTAAAGCCAAGGAAAAAGCCAGGTTCAGAACTAAATGTTTTAGTTAGGATAGATGACAGAGGTTCTGGTTAGTCAACAAAATGATGGACTGGGAATGAGGTCTATCTTGTACCTCACGGGTACAAATTGGCATAATTATGCTCTAATTGTATTTTGAGAGAAAAGTTTCATTTTAACAGGAAGGGTGATATGTAGGAGGAGCTAAAGTGGGAGGAGTACTGAGAGGAAGAGAAGGAGTAAGAAGAAGAGGAGAAGTAGGAGAGAAGAAGCTAGGTGATGAAAGAGAGAAAGAGAGGGGAGACAGGGAGGCAGATGTTCATGTATCTCCACCAGTCAAAGAAAGTTGATATATCTAGGTTGGGTAGTAGGTTACACCTCTGATTGAGCAATACCAAACTCATAAAGCCTTTGATTAACATTTTTTTTTTTAAAAAAATGTATATGTGCAAAAAGAAAGAGGGGGCATGGGATAGGGGTTTTCTTAGGGGGGAATGGGGAAAGGGTATAGTATCTGAAGTGTAAATAAAATATCTAATAAAAAATAATAAATAAATAAATAAATAAATAAATAAATAAATGGAATCCACAAAAATGAATAAGTAAATAAATAAAAGAAATAGAATCCCCAAAAATAAATAAAAAAATAAATAAAAGAAAAAAATGGAATCTGTAAGAAAGGAAGAAAGAAAGAAAGAAAGAAAGAAAGAAAGAAAGAAAGAAAGAAAGCAAGCAAGCAAGCAACGGTCACCCTAAATAAATAAATAAATAAATTAATAAATAATAAGTAAATAATAATAGAAAGAAAGAAATGGAAGCCCTTCTTATAAAGGGAGTCCTCCATTTTGAGCTGAGTTCCACTCAGATTTGGGGGACTGTGACCTTCACACAGGTTTTCAACAACCTTGATTCCTGAAACCATGGATCTTGTCTGTGAGAGAAACTGTATCAAATACTGAAACCTGATTCAAAATATATACAGCCTAGGACCCTGCCCAGCTATCCAGGTGGCTGTCCCATAATTGGCTTGTAAAAGTGCCTTCTAAAGGTCATTGTATTTTACTATCAGTTCAGTACCTTTATGGTAACAAGGACTATGATATTAATAGTAATTAATACCATTAGAATCCATGACAATTGGCCCACTGTCTTACTTCTCTGCTGTGAAATGAATTCCTTGTTTAGAAGCAATGCTGTGTAGAATGCGGTTGTGGTGAATGAGGCACTCAGTATGTCCATGGATCGTGGATTTGGCAGAAGCAATGTATGCATGAATGTCAAAATCATAAGCAGAATATGTGTTTATTCCAGGAAGAAGAAAGCTTTGTCCTTTGCCCAAGAGCAATGATCCGATGTAGTCAACCTGACAGCAAGTCACTGTCTGGTCAGCCCAGGATATAGTTCCATATCTAGGGCTCAGTGTTGGTCTCTGCTGCTGGTAGATCTGTAACTCACCAGCAGATGTGGCCATGTCACGCTTGGTGAGAGGATGACACTACTGTTGTATCCATGAATAAACCCCACTGTGTCCACCATGTCCACTATGTTCATGATCTCATTGGAAAATGACAGATATAGCTGAGGACACAGCTGACTTCTCACAGAATAGATCACCCTAACTACTTGGTTACTGAATGTTTTTCCAGCTGAACTTACCTTTTTATCAGTATTTATATGGGACATAAGTATCTTTACATCCTTTGACCATTTTGAGAGATCTATACACATACTTCTTCCTTCTATGTCTTTCTCAACAATATTCTAATTGTTCTGTTTCCAAGTCTCTGACAGTTAAGCCATCCCACTGTTTATAGCTGATGATTCAATGAATAATCACACATTTCCAAACAAATGCATGAGCATGACTACTGCATGAAGCTCTGAACTCTGGTGATTTCCCTTTATTGGTGTCTTTCAGGATTGTCCCAGAAACATATTTTCATGATGCAGTTGTTCACATTTGGATGGGAACTGCATAACAGGCAGAACCCTTAGTAAAGCAGGGCCTAGTTATTTCTTCCTCAGTCACTTGATGATAGGGCCTTTACCAGGAAGTTCTAGGTGCATGTACAATACCAGGGGCATTGTACAGGAATAGAAACTAGGCTTCTAGGCTACTAAGGTACCCAGCATTAGTTTCCAAGTTGCCCCTCCCCAGCAAAAC
Organism: Arvicanthis niloticus; assembly: GCF_011762505.2. Lineage (NCBI taxonomy): Eukaryota > Metazoa > Chordata > Mammalia > Rodentia > Muridae > Arvicanthis > Arvicanthis niloticus. Next base: position 2,344,686 of record NC_133431.1, read on the forward strand.
CCAAGCCTAGCTTCACTCTCTAGGCTAATCCCAAACAAGACTAGAGTTTTCAAGTTACACCCTCAACAATACCAGGGTCTCCAGGTTATTCCCCCAATAAACCTGCACCTTGGGTTGCAAGACCATGCCTAACAACCACTAATGCAGATGGGTGGTCACAATAAGTTTATGATGTGACTCCCAGCACCAGCCAATTATGTTAAAGGCCACAGCAGCTTTCCAATTAGATGTTTGTACACATCTTCCCCACTTGCTGCTTACAATAAAACCTTTCCCCACAGACATATGGGGCTCCACCACCACCAAAACATTCTTGGCTGATGCTTGTGCATTGGGGATGGGGGCAAGCTAGCTCAAATAGAATAAAGACCCTGCTGTGAGTTGCATCAGATCGGCTCCTGTGTGTGTCTATTGGGGATCACTAACATTTCCCTGGAATGACATGTTCAATTTCTACTAAGATGGAATAGCAGGCCAAGATATTTCTTTTCAAGGGAAGATAGTTGGATAGAGTTGATGGTGGAGCCTTGCTCCAATATTCAAAATCTATGATTCATAATAAACACCCGCCAAAGGCTCCAAATAACATTCTTTGCAGCACTGAGCAGCAGAGAAAGGATTGGGTGCTCAAAGCAATTTTCAATTATATACAGAGGCAAGCCTCAGCTACAGTCAACATTCCTATGAACAGAAATAAATAATAAGCAGGAGTTTAAAAAATGGAAACATTGTTTTTTAAAAAAGATTTATTTATTTTATGTATGTGAGTACATTGTTGCTGTCTTATGACACGCCAGAAGAGGGCATTGGATCCCATTACAGATGGTTGTGAGCCACCATGTGGTTGCTGGGAATTGAACTCAGGACCTCTGGAAGAGCAGTCAATGCTCTTAATTACTGTGCCATCTCTCCAGCCTGGAAAGGAATTCTTAATGACTTGAGACTGAAGGGGATTGAGAACCGACAAGAGAGTATAGCAGTGTTGCATTTGAAGTTAATAATTGACTTTTTTTTTGGTTTTTTGAGACAGGGTTTCTCTGTGTAGTCCTGGCTGTCCTGGAACTCACTGTGTAGACCAGGCTGGCCTTGAACTCAGAAATCTGCCTGCCTTTGCCTCCCAAGTTCTGGGATTAAAGGCATGCACCACCACCGCCCAGCAATAACTGAGTTTTAAAGCAAATATATGTAGAATGAATTAGGTAGCATTCCTTCTGTTTCTATTTTTTGGAATAGTCCAAGGTGTATTGTTCGTAGCTCTTCTTTGAAGGTCTGGTAGAATTCTGCACTAATACTACCTAGTCCTTGCCTTCTCTTGGACAGAAGATTTATAATGCCTGCTTTGATTTCCTAATGGGTTTTACTACAGTTTAGATAATTTACCTGATCTTGATTTAATTTGGGTTTATGGTATCTGTCTAGATAATTATCCATTTCTCTGACTACACATTTTATCTAGATTTCCCAGTTTATAGAAAGAACTAATGATTTTTAAAAATTTCCTCAGTTTCTCTTGTTATGTCTCCCTTTTCATTTCTGATTTTGTTAATTTAGATACTGTCTCTGTGCCCTCTGGTTAGTCTGGCTAAGTGTTTTTCTATCTTGTTGATTTTGTCAAAGAACCAGCTCTTGGTTTTGTTGAGTCTGTGCAATGTCCTCTTTGTTTCTAATTGGTTCATTTCTGCCCTGAGTTTGATTATTTCCTGCTGTCTTTTAGGTGTGTTTGCTTCTTTTTGTTCCAAAGCTTTCTGGTGTGCTGTTAAGTGGTTTGTGTAGGATATCTCTGGTATGTTTATGAGGTCAGTTACTGCTATGAATTTTTGTCTTATCACTGCTTTTATTGTGTCCCATAAATTTGGGTATACTGTGTCCTCATTCTCATTGAATTCTAGAAAGTCTTTTATTTCTTTATTTCTTCCCTGAGCAAGTTATCACTGCATAGAAAGTTGTTCAGTATGTGGCTTTCTGATGTTTTTGTTATTACTGAAGTCTAGATTAGTCTGCAGTGATTTAATAGAATGCATGAGAATATTTCAGTCTTCTTATATCTGTTGGGGCTTGATTTGTGACATATTATATGGTCATTTTTTGAGAAGATAACATGAGGTGCTGAGAAAAAATTATATATATATATATATATACATATATTTCATATGATATACATATATCTATATATATGTATATCATTAGTTCGGCTAAATATTTATCTATCTTGTTGATTTTTATCTATCTATCTATCTATCTATCTATCTATCTATCATCTATATATACATACATATGTATTATTGTAGGGTGAAAGGTTCCATATGGAAGAGTCAGAAGAAGGACTTAAGGAGGTGAAGAAGATGTCAACCCCATAGGAAGAACAACAATGTCAACTAACCTGGACACTTCAGGGCTTCCAGAATCTAAGCCAAAAACCAAGAAGCATATAGGGGATGGTTCATGGCCCCAGGCATGTGTGCAGCAGAGGACTGCCTTGTCTGCTCAAAATGGGAGAGGATGCACTTAACCTGGTAGAAACTTGATGCCCCAGAGAAAAGGAAAGCTGGTGGAGGTGATGGGCTGGTGGGTAGGTGGGTGGGAGAGAAACCTCTCAGAGGGAGCAGGGAGGAAGATGGGGAAAGACCTCAGGGAAAAAGGACCAGGAAAGGAGAGCAACTTTGGAATGTAAATTTTTTTAAATTTAATTAAAAAGGGAAAAATGAAACATAATTGAAAAAATAAATATCTACACTTAGTTTGAAAAAGAGCAGATAGTTGGTTTCCTGAAAGAGAAAGTGGCATTAATTCACTACTCTTTTTTCTGGCTGCTTTGTGCAATGTTAGCTTCTGTGATCTGTAACATGACACACACAGCTATAGCCAATGGCCTGTCTCTCAATCATCTGACCTGACTTAACACTGAAAGTGCATTGGCCATATCTCCAATGTTGAAAATTCAATACTACTTGAATTATGCTAAAGTTCCCAAATTATATACATTGGGTTAAATGTAAACTGAATACTTCACAGAATCTATCATAGAGCCTATGGTGGGTCCCACCATAAATTTCACTGTGTGAACACAAACTATTGTATATCAAGTTCATTGACATAAAATGGACCTTTTCACTTCCAGAAGTTATAGCCACATTCCATTCCATGATGCTGGTACTTGATTATGTAATAAGGAGTAACATTTATCACCCTCTGGTGAATGAATGTGAGCCCATTTATGTTGCCAAAGAAGGTCTTAAATATTCTAACATAGCTGAAGTACTAGAAAAAGGCTTTGAAACCAACTGTATAAAGATGATAGAGAACCTTAAAGTGGAAATGACTAAATCACTTAAAGAAATACAGGAAAACACAAAGAATTGGAGGAAATCAATAAATACCTCAAAGACAGCCAGGAAAACACAAACAAAAAAGTGGAGAAAACCAACAAATCTTATAAATAAAGCCAAGAAAAACAAACTAAGAGTAAAAGGAAACAAAACTGTTTAATAACTAAAATTAGAAATAGAAACAATAACAAAAGCACAACCTGAGGGAATGATGGAAACAAAACTTTAGGACTGCAAAAAGAAACTACGGAGCTAAAATTCACAAACGGAATACAGAGATAGAAGACAAATCTCAAGCATTGAACATACAATAGATATGATGGAAATATCACACAAAGAAAATATTAAATCTAAATCTTCCTGACATAAAATATCTAGAAAATCTAGGACATTGTGAAAGGATAAAACATAAAAATACTAGGACTAGAGGTAGAATATTAGATCAAATTCACTGATGACAAAATCTTAGAAGAAAAATTTCCTAATGTAAGGAGGGAGGTGCCTATCAAAGTAAAAAAATCATTAAAACATCAAACAGAATGGACCCTAAAATGAAGTCCCCTGTATAATAATCAGAACATCCAGTACAAGGAAATAATACTAAAAGCTACAAAGGTCAAAAGCCAAGAAACTTATAAATGAAGATCTATTAAAATTGCAGATGACCTCTCATTTACAGGAGTCTGTAAATGTCAGAAAGGCTTGGACATATATGCTGCAGAAACTACAGATGCCCAGATTATTATATGTAGAAAAACATTTAATCACTATTAATGGAAAAATTAAGATAGTCCATGCTAAAGTCAAATTTACACAATATCTATCTACATATACAAACTTACACAAAGTTATATACAAAGAATCCAACCAAAGGAAGTTAACAATACACATAAAAATACAGGTTGTAAATAATCTTGTATTATCTGCAAAAGAAAAGAAAGCACACAAATACCCCAACACAAGCACCACCAGCAGCAGCAGCAGTAACAACAACAAAATACAATGAGTTAACAATCACTGTTCATTGACTCTCTCACAATCAATGATCACAGTTCACCAATAAAAAGACAAAGGCTAACTGAATAGATGCTAATAAAATCTATCCTTCATTTTCAGACAAGAAATATAGCTCAACATTGAGAATAGGCATTAATTCGAGGTAAAGGAATAGAAAAATATATTCCAAGCAAATGGACAAAAGGTACAAGCTGGTGTGGTCATTTTAAATGTAGCAAAATAGATATTAAACAAAATTAACCAAAAAATCAGATAAAGACACTACAAATTCCTTAAAGGAAAAAATAATCACTAAAGATGACATTTCAAGTTTTAATATCTATGCCTTAAACACATGGTCACCAATATTCATTAAAGAAACTGTTTTAAACCTAAAATCACATAACACTCATACACTTATATTCGAAGATTTCAATACCCCATTCTCATCAGTGGACAAATTCTCCAGATACCTCCACCCTCCAAAAAAAAAGAAATATTCCAGCTCACTGACAACATGAACATGAGTCCAGCTGATATTTAGAGAACATTCTACTGATATATAGGAGAATATGCCTTCTGCTCAGCACCTCACTTAAATTACTTGCAAACTGAACACATACTCAGACACACTACCAACCTCAATACATAGAAGAAAATTGAAATAACCCCATGAATCCTATCAGAACACCATGGATTACAGCTGGATATCAACAAAACCAGAAAGAACACAAAGCTTACAAACTCATAAAAGCTGAATACTTCACTACTGAGTGAAAAATAGCTTAAGACAAAAAGAGAAAAAAGACTTATAGACTTTCTAGAATTCAATGCAAATGAATTTGTAACATGCAGAATCTTATGGAACACAAAGAAAATGAGTGTGGTGATAAGAAGAAAAGTTCATAGCACAAAATGCCTACATAAAAAACCTGCAGAGCTCTCATACTGGAAATTTAGCAGCATGCATTAAATTCTATAGCAGAAAGAAGTGAGCAATAAAAAGATAGATTAGACATCAGTTAATTATCAAGTTGGGGGCTGAAATCAACAAAATAGAAAGAGAAGAATGCAAAGAATTAATGAACCATGGAGTTGATCCTTTGAGCCTTTTATTAGACAAGATAGTCAAACCCTTATGAAAAGATGGAGAATATCCAAATTAATGAAATCTAAAATGAAAATGGGGACAAAATAACAATGAAGAAATCTAAAGAATGGGAATGACATAGTTTTAAAAAGCCTCAACTCCATCTAACTGAAATTACTAAAAATAATGGAAAATTTTCTCAATATGTTTTTCTGAACAAAGTTAAATCAAACTAAGGGAAACAACTCAAACTGCCTAAACATCTAGAAAAAGAGAAGTCATTACAAGTCTTCCACCAAAAAGAGCCCAGGGCCATGAGTTTTAGGGTAGAATCCTACCAGACTTTCAAAGAGGAGTTCAGGAGAATACTCCTCAAAGTATTCAACAATATAGAAAAAGAAGAAACCTTAGCCAATTTCTTTTGTGAACCCATAGTTACTCAAATATCCAGACAATATAAAGACTCAGTAACAAATGAGAATTATAGGCCAATTTTGCTTTAAAACTAAATATGTAAAAATATTTAATAAAACAAAACAAAAATAAAATAAAATAGAAACCACATCAAAAGACCATTCACCATGTTCAATGTGGTAAGCTTCGTTCAAGAGGTGCAGGGATGGTTCAACATAATGTGATTAAAGTGTAAGAAAAAAGTTGTAATCTCTTAGATGATGAAAAATTCTCTGACAATATTTAATTCCAGTGTATGATAAAGTTCTTGGAGTGATTAAGGATGCAATGGACATACATAAACATAATAATGTCATCTTAATGCAAACCTATAGCTGACATTAAATTATGGAGAGAAATTCTAATTAATCCCACTAATTCACAAAAAAGAGAAGGTGATCCATTCTCTCCACATGTATTCAAAATACTATCTAAAATTTTAATGTTAACTAGTCCTATACTGAAATTACAATTTAATGTTAACTAGTCCTTTACTGCAATTTACAATTTAATGTTAACTAGTCCTATATTGCAATTTACAATTTAATACTAACTAGCCATGCATGGCAATTTACAGTTTAATGTTAACTAGTTCTATATTCTAAGTCCTATATTGCAATTTACAACTTAATGTTAAATAAGTTAATAAATTGTAAATTTAAGGAGGAAGTAAAATTATCTTTATCTGCAGATGATACGATAGTAAGCACAAGTGAACTAAAACTTCCCAAAGGCAATTCCCAGAGCTGGTAAACACTTTCAGCAAAGTTGTTGGATACACGATTAACTAAGAAAGAAAAAGAAAAACCAGTGGCCTTTGTATGTACAAATGAGTTTACCAATGTAAACAAAATAGAGAGACATTGTAAAGTTTGAACTGATGGTTGACGCTTCTCAAATTTTTGTTCTACATAATGAATAACCTTGAGTAACTCAATGTGTGTAGGGTAAGATCCTACAAATTATTTGTAGTCACAGATTACTTTTGATATTATTGAAGGTGCTCAAAGACTACTGCAATATACAGAGTCTTTTATAGATTGATTACTTACTAAAGTGTTTAGTCTTCTATAAAGATATCAGAAAGTGAAAGACTAACACATTGACCATGTTTATGGGGTTTCTCGTATTATGACTTTTTCTCATGGTTTCTAGGACGACTGCCACATGCTTTGCTACAATGCTTATTCATAGCTTATTCATAGCGTTTCTCTCCAGGATGTGTTTTTCTATGTTCGTAGATGACTGTGTTGTGAAAAGGTTTTATCTCATTGATTACATTTGTAAGATATGTCTTCAATATGTGTTCTGCTATGTATTCAAATATGTCTATAATATACAAATGTTGGGAAGAAGCAAAAGAAACTTGCCCTAAGGACTGACTTTTTGTTACCAACCTCCATTTAATCATAAATTCAAACTAAGTTTTAGGTCATCTGGGACCTGTGTACTTAACAATATCTGACCAGCTTTCATCACTCATGCTTTCTTACCTAAAACATAACAACTGTTCCTAACCGTGATTTCTGTTATCCATGTTTTATTCCTCAAAATATAATGCATGTTCCTAACCACAAAAGAACAAATGGCTGTGATGGTGTAGACCATACAACCTACATTCTGTATCATTTGACATAGAGTAAAACAACAACAACAAAAAACGTGATTGGTAGAAAAATGTAACTGTAACTTGGCACAGGATTTTGTGGTTTTGACTTTTGGAATCTATATAACTTTCTGGTTCAAGGTGGGGCTGAGGCTGGGGTATTGGAGCTAAGCTTCTGAGTGTAATTTTGTGGCCCTGATTTATCAGTAGTGACTTGATTACAATAAATTCTTGTCATTTTCCTTATCCTGTGTTTGAGTGGTGTTGAATCTCAGTGGACCCCATGATGTAAAGGGTTTAGCACAGTATGTAACCACTGTCCAGTATGAATAGGTTCTTAATGATGAAGACTAAAGAGGTGTGCAAAGGCTTCATTATAATAAACATATTAATAAGGTTTTTCTCTAGCACACAATCTTTCATAATAATGAAGACTAGAGAATTGTGCAAAGGCTTGACCATATTAAATACACTCACAGGGTTTCTGTCTTAGTGTTTCCATTGCTATGAAAAGAATTCATGAACAAGGCAACTCCTATAAAAGCAACAGTTTAATTGGGACTGGCTTACAGTTTCAGAGATTTAGTCTTTTTTCATCACAGCAGGAAGCATGGCAGGTATGGAAGAAAACATGATGGAGACAAAGAAGCTGAGATTTCTGCTTTTTGATCCAAAGGCAGCCAGGAAGAGACTGTCTGCCAGGGAGCTAGTAGGAGGGCCCATTCTGCACTGGGTGGAACTTCAAAGACCACACCCACAGTGACACACTTCCTCCAACAAGGCCACATCTCATAATAACTTCCTCACATGAGCCAAGCATATTTATACTACCACATTCCACTGCCTGGCCTCCATATGATTGTGCAATCACATGATTGTATGGGGACCATATTTTAAAATAGCATAATACAAAATATGTGAGGTTCAAGTTAAAAAGTCCCCATCATCTATAGAAGTCTCAAAAATGTTAAAAGTCCAATGTTCAAAGTCTCTTCTGAGATAATTCTAATCATGTAACTGTAATCCCATATACTTTAAAAAAAGCACATCATATCCATTCAAATTCACAGGATATAAGTCACCATTCCTAATCACCATTTTGAGGAAATACTGGGCCAAAAGAAGACCAAAAGCCAGCAAGAAAATCTACAAACTCTGCATCTCCATGTCTGATGTCAAAGCGTTCTTCAGATCTCCAAATCCTTCCTGCTTTGCTCACTGCAGCACAGTCTTTCTCTTTGGCTGATTTTCTTTCCTGAAAGGAGTTTTCTTGAGAAGATATCCCACAGCTCTGGAATCTAAAACTCTTGGGGTCTCCAAAGTAACTTCAAAATTACAGCTTCTTGTTCCAGTATCTGGGATCCACAGATGATCTTCTGCACTCCATTAAAGAAGCTGGGTTTCTCTCTAGCTCTTCCCTCTATAGGACACTAGGTTCTGCTTGACTCCACTCAACTGCTGCTGCTGTTATTTCTGCTCATCCCAAGGGACTGACATCTTCAACATGCTGGGTTCTTCTCTGACAAACAGACTTGACTGTGTTCCTCTCATGCTCCCTTCATGGTGCCAAGCCTCAGCTGCACTGCATGAAACATCCATGCCTTAAAACCAGTGCCACCTGGGTGAGTCTTACACAGGACTGAGTCAAGCTGCACCACAAGGGACAACCTTGGCTACCTCTGGAATACAGCTTCTTTCTCCTCTCAGAAAACACTTACCATAAGATGTCACCTCAGTGATGCTGGTTTCTTCTTTGTCACCACTAAATTTTTCACTATAGCCAACCAGCATCAATTGTCTCAGTCGTCCCTACTCTTCTTGCCTCTAAAGTCAGAGCCACAAAAACAAAGCTGCTGAGTTCCTCTGCTTGTTTTTGCCAGAACATGGCCTCTTCTAGTACATCATCACCACCTTTCTATTTTTCAACAACATTACTGCCTAAGCTTGGCTGTCCTTGAACTTGCTCTGTAGATGAAACTTGAACTCAGATGTGCATGGCTTTGTCTCCTGAATGTTGGGAAATACATGTGTAACACTTTCCCCGTACCTAAGCTTTTCATCACCTAAAGCTTGTTCTTTACCAGGATGACTTGAATCAGAGATCTGCTTGACTCTGATCTCCTGGGATTTAAGGTGTGTACCACTATGCCTGGACCTAAGTATTTCCTTTTAGATTTTAAATTGAAAACCCAGTATAATAATCACAATCTGTCCACTGTCAATTTGACACATAATTGTATCTTCTTATGTCCACATAAAAACTATAACCAGTTAATAATAATGCCTAACATTATACAGTTCCCCTCCATACAACTTCACATCCATATGTTTAGGTGGATGGAATCTTGCCATAATATCACCATTTCTTTAGTAACATTGTGGATCTTTGATCACAAGATTTAGCTTCATTCAACTTCCTGTGAGATTTTCTCTTTGAACCTAAGATTTTATATTTTTCTTTTCTAAGATTAACAAGTGTGATCAAAACAATCATCATGAGAGTAAATAGAGGCTAAAGGCTGTACTTGGCTTTCCTGAGACTTCCATTGTGAATTCAATTAACAAAATAAACCTTTTTACCTTCAGATGGGAGCAAAAACAGCAACATTCTTCAACAAAGCATTATAAAAACTATATACAAAGTTCAAACCACCCTTAGTACATATGTGTTCTACTAGCGTGGCCCCTGAAGTTACACTTAATGCATGCACAAATCCAAAGTGTAAAACTCCACATTGCTTCCAACAAAAGCATGGTCAGGTTCACCAATAAGAATACTTAAGTCTGGGATACCAACTTCTGACTCAGATAGAATTTCCATTGCTAAGAAGAAACACTGTGACCAAGGCAACTGTTTTAAAGGCAAATAGTTAACTGGGTCTGTCTTACACTTTCAAGTGTTTAGTTCATGACCAACATAGCAGGAAGAATGTCAGCATGCAGGTAGCCATGATGCTGGAGAAGGAGATGAGAGTTCTGCATCTTCATGAGAAGGCAGTCAGGAAGGGACTGTCATCCAGCAAAATGGTAGGAGGGTCTGTTTTTTACTGTCCGGAGCTCCACAGACCACCACCATAGGAGTTCACTTCCTTCAAAACAGTAATATCTACTCCCACAAGGTCAAACATACTAATATTGTCACTTCTTAGGGACAAACATATTCAAATCACCACAGTTTATTCCTAATATAAATTCTTTCATGCATTTAAATAGGATTAGGACATACAGACGCTTTACCACATTGATTACTCTCAGAAGGTTTCTCTCGAGTACGTGTTGATGTTTGTATTCAGAGAATACTGTGGCATATAAAGGATTTTCCAACTTGAGTACATTCACAAGATTTCTGTCCAATTTGTGGTCTTTTATGTCTTTGGAGATGATAGTGATAGGCACAGGCTTCTCCACATTTGTTACATTTGTAAGGTTTCTCTAAAATGTGTGCCACTTGATGTATTTGGAGAGTACATTGTCATGCAAAGACTTTACCTCATTCATGACATTCATGCACTTTCTCTACAGTATGCATTCTTTTATGGATCTGGCGATGCCTGTGACATGCAAGGGCTTAGCACCTTGATGACACTGAGTCATTCTCTTGAATGTGTTCTATGATGTAGTCTCAGATAAAACTGAATTGTCAGTTTTTCCACAGTGATTACATTAATGAGGCTTCTCTCCAATGTGATTTCTTTGTGTGTGTGTAAAGAACTATGACATGCAAAGGCTTTACCACATTGTTAATATTCAAGAAGGTTTCTCTCTGGTATGTGGTCTCTCTTGTCACTACAGATGACTGTGACTTGCAAATGCTTTACAACACTGATTATATTCATAAGGTTTCTCTCTTGTACCTGTTCTTTTATAATAATGGAGATCCTAAAGTTGTGAAAACTCTTTACCACATTGATCACATTCATGAAGTTTCTTCCAATGTGGGAACTTTTATGTTTTCAAGATTAGTGGGACATGCAAAGGCTTTAGCACAATGATTACATTCATAGTTCTGTCAAATATGGGTTCTTTTATGATTTTAGGAAAAATCCTTATGGAAAGGCTTTTACCACAATGATGGCATTCATAGGTTTCTTTCCAATATGGGTTCTTTTATGCTTTTGGAAACAAAAACTTTGTGAAAAGGCTTTAATTATCTGAATTACATTCAAATAGTTTCTCTCCAGTATGTGATCATTTATGTCTTTGGAACCTTCTCTCTTATAAATTGTTTTTTCCACATTGACTACATAACTAAGGTTTCTCTCTGGTATGTTTTCTTTTATGTCTTTGGAGATGAACTTTTTGTGTAAAGCCTTTACCACATTGATTACATTGATAATGTTACTCTCCAGTATGTGTTCTTAAATGTATGTGGAGAAGACTATGACTTGAAAGGGCTTTAGCACATTGATTACATTCATAATGTTTCTCTCTGGTATGTGTTCTTTTATGACTTTGGAGATGACTGTGACATGAAAAGGCTTTACCACATTGATTACATTCATAAGGTTTCTCTCTAGTATGTGTCCTTTTATGCACTTGGAGATGAATTTGTTGTTTAAAGCCTTTACCACATTGATTACATTGATAAGGTTTCTCTCCAGTATGTGTTCTTTTATGACTTTGGAGATTACTGTGACTTGAAAAGGCTTTACCACATTGATTACATTGATAAGGTTTCTCTCCAGTATGTGATCTTCTATGATATCGGAGACCACTGTGACATGAAAAGGCTTTACCACATTGAATACATTCATAAGGTTTCTCTCCATTATGTGTTCTTTTATTTCTTTGGAGACTACTGTGACGTGAAAAGGCTTTACCACATTGATTACATTCATAAGGTTTCTCTCCAGAATGTGTTCTTTTATGTGTTTGGAGATTACTGTGACATGAAAAGGCTTTACCACATTGATTACATTCATAAGGTTTCTCTCCAGTATGTGTCCTTTTATGCATTTGGAGATGAATTTGTTGTTTAAAGCCTTTACCACATTGATTACATTCATAAGGTTTCTCTCCAGTATGTGTTCTTTTATGACTTTGGAGATTACTGTAACTTGAAAAGGCTTTACCACATTGATTACATTCATAAGGTTTCTCTCCAGTATGTGTTCTTCTATGATATCGGAGACCACTGTGACATGAAAAGGCTTTACCACATTGATTACATTCATAAGGTTTCTCTCCATTATGTGTTCTTTTATGATATTGGAGACCATTGTGACCTGAAAAGGCTTTACCACATTGATTACATTCATAAGGTTTCTCTCCAGTATGTGTTCTTTTATGACTTTGGAGACTACTGTGACGTGAAAAGGCTTTACCACATTGATTACATTCATAAGGTTTCTCTCTAGTATGTGTACTTTTATGCACTTGGAGATGAATTTGTCGTTTAAAGCCTTTACCACATTGATTACATTGATAAGGTTTCTCTCCAGTATGTGTTCTTTTATGACTTTGGAGATTACTGTGATTTGAAAAGGCTTTACCACATTGATTACATTCATAAGGTTTCTCTCCAGTATGTGATCTTCTATGATATCGGAGACCACTGTGACATGAAAAGGCTTTACCACATTGATTATATTCATAAGGTTTCTCTCCAGTATGTGTTCTTTTATGATATTGGAGACCATTGTGACCTGAAAAGGCTTTACCACATTGATTACATTCATATGGTTTCTCTCTAGTATAACTTCTTTCATGCCTGCAACAGTAATGGGAACATGTGAAAGTTTTAACACATTCATTAGCCTGATCAATCATTTTATCAATATGAATAAATTTTACAGCTGGTCTAATAATAAAGAACACTCAGATGATAAGGTTTTATCCCTTTGATGTTCATGGTTGTACTTGCTCACTGTGGGTTGCTTTACCTCTTTGAAAATGCCTGTGATGGTAAGACCATTTATTACATGGCTCACATTTATAAAATCCATATGAGATTTCTATATAATGTTTTTAACAAATCATAAGAAATATGGGATAACTCAGAGCATTAAAACACTGATTGCACTCTTAGTTTTTCTGTAGTGTGCATCACAACACAGCAGTACTGTGAAACAGGATGAACAAAATAATTTATAAATTTCTAGTACTCATAGAGATTTTCTGCAGTGTGACTTTGAAGATGTCCTCAGTAAAGTCAGAAAACCAATTAATTGCAAACATCTATCATATTCAGAAAGTCTACCAAAGGCAGAATACTACATATCTTCTCATTGTTCTGAAGTAGATAGAGGTCCGTTGTTCTTTTTAGTATCTCTATGCTCACATGGTTTCATCCATTCTGACAATTGATACACCCATTAAAAAAGAAGAACAAATGAAAGGTTTCTACATTGAATGCACACATATTGACTTTTGTTCATTGCAGACATGATTAATGTTTCTCCACGACAACATTCTTGACTCTCATAAACTGACCTTGCCATAAACGTAAAAGTTTCACTACAAGTATATGAGTATCAACAACTTTATCTTGGAGTATTTGCTTATTAGAAGGTTATGGATACATGTTTATCACTATTCAATGTGCAACACCTGAATATTATGAGACTATAAAAATTGTTAGTTCCACAGCATACTTCTAATGGAGATACAAATCAAAGGAATCTCTTAAGGCATTGTTTCCTTCTTTTCTTTCCTACAGAATTGCATTGCAAACACAAATCAGATAACTGACATTGAGGTACACAGTTTTGGGAGAATATTATAATCATAGCTACAATAAAATGACTGATATTTTACACACTTGCTTTCCTTTAGAACTTCCAGATCATATTAAACTTTCCTTACAGGCAATTTGTATAGCTTAAACATTAAAATTACCATTCATGACTTCTAGAAGTTTGATGTTGTTCTTCAGTATGATTGTCTTCCAAATTATAGCCTGAAACCAAGGTACCAGAAAATAAATGATATGGTATTGGAATTAGGCAAAATTCAAGATACTCTGAATTTTCACAGCAATGAACCTGATATATGCAACTCAATATTACTTGTTCTCTATTGAAATAAGAGATGATCATCAGTAACCCAGAAACATTTTTTCCTTATTTTGAGAAGCAAAAGAAAATTTACAGTCTTACCTATAGCAGTGAGGTTCCTGTAGGTCTCAAGCATCACATCTTTGTAGAGTTTCTTCTGGGAAGGATCCAGCAAATTCCACTCTTCCACAGTGAAGTTCACATGCATATCTTCAAAACTCAGTGCTTCCTAAAATATACCATACATGTGTACAACACAAAGCCTGATACTGACGTCACTACTATAATTCGTGTGATTTCTCCACTTATTTGCTGACACATGAATTATAATATAATCACCATGTCAGTTTAGAAGAAACTTGAAATATTGACACTTGAACCCTTGACACAGGGTTCACCTGTGTCACTCCTGAACCCTTTCAATAGGATATAGCCTTGAAACACAAGGGATATGCTGGGGGAAACAGAACAACTGTACTGAGCACACATCTGAAAAGCTGTATGAACAATTACTAACTATAAAAGTGATGAGCAAGATGCATATATTTGCTCATGTCTTTAACCACAGAGGTACAGGCAGGTGTATGTCATTGAGCTGTATGCCAGCAGGGTCTATCCATTGAGTTTAGGGACAGCAAAAGTTACACGTTAAGAACATCACTCTGCTACAAAAATAAATCAGGAAACAGAAATGATAGAATGAACTCACAGTTCTTTACTGAAGTTTCTGCAAAGAATTAGACATTCACTGCTGTTCTGTATTCATCTTGCATAAACATGAAGTGAACCAGTTCAAACAGCAACATTAATTAAATTTTACTAGAAGTAAATTCATGTTTGAACAGTTAAAAATAGACAGATGAAAATATTATTAATGTATATTTTGATCAGAAATAAAGAACATAGTTCAGGAGACATAGCTCAGGAGTTGAAAGATCTTGCTGGTCTTCCACATAATGGTGGTCAATTTCTAGCGGACACATGTGGACCAACTCCTGTCCATTTCATCAAGATCAGAAGTTCTGAGGCCATCTTCTGACAACAGTAAAAATGAGGCACACATGATATTCATATTCATCCACCCAGCCATAATACACTTATTTATTCAAAAATTTCACAACAAACATAAGAGTTAGGCAAAATATCATACACCTGCAATTCAATGAATCTGACGCATCAGATAATATTGATGACAGGAGCATAAGCCATCCAGAGAAATAGAATATAATCTACATACTAGTCTGAATTTCAAAATTAAAGATATGAACAAAGAGCAGCACAAAAGCATGTGCTTACTGAACAAAAACATGTCAGAGGACTTATGTGGTTTCTATATCTAAAATCAGCACACTAAGTGCTTCACAGAGAAATTGTTCTAGAAAACCAAAAACAGAATGAATAAAGTTAAAAATATAAAACCACCAGGTTTGCAAAATAGCATAGCATTGAACAGCAAATGTGTGCACCGTATCTTATGTGATTGAGGGACAGAGTCCAAATGGGGAATGTATGGGAGCATGAGAAGAAAGCTGAAGGATCAGGTTCAATCGAAACACTGGAGACAAGCAGAACAAAATTTATCCAGTGTAAAAGAAATGCAGAAATAAAGCTGGGGCAGAGACTGAAGGAATGGACAATGAAAACTCACTCAATTGGAGACACACATGGACAAGCTCCAATCCATGACATTATTAAGGATATTCTGTGATGCTCCCACACAGGAGCGTTGCATAATTGTCCATTTTGAGGCTCCACCCAATAGCTGACTGAAGCAGAAGCTGTGATCCATAGTCAATAATTGCTTGGATTTTAGTAACTCTGATGGAAGAAATGGGGGAAGGATTGAAGGCCCTGTAGAGGACAGGAACTCCACAGGAAGACCAACAAAGTGAACTAACCTTGATGCTTGAAGACATTCAGAGACTGAGCCACAAACAATAACACACACAGGCTGGACATAGGACCCTGGCCCATAAGTAGCAGATGTGCAGCTCAGTCTTCATGATGGTCCTCCAACTACTGTAGCACAGCTGTCCCTAAAGCTGCTGTCTGTCATTGGAATCTGTTCCCTTAACTGGGCTGCCACATCTGGCCTCAGTGGAGAGGATGCATCTAACCCAATAGAGACTTGATACACCATCATGGATACCCAGGGGCCCACACCCTCTCAAAGGACAAACAGAAGATACAGGAGGGATTCTGTGAAGGCAGGTGACCTAGAGTAGGGACTCCACTAAGTTCATAGCCATTTTATTTATAACAACTTAAAACTGGAAAGAATCCAGATGCCACTCAACCAACATATGGATATGGAAAATGTGGTTCATTTACAAAATGAAACATTATTCAGCTATTAAATACAAAGACATCATGAATTTTGCAGGCAAATGGATACAGCTAAATACTATCATCTCCGTGAGGTAACCTAGATTTAATAGCAGCAAAATAATCCTTTGATACTATGTTGTTGTTCTAACTTGCTTCTCTGCTGCTGTGATTGAATCCTCTAAGCAAAAGCCTCTCAGGTAATAAGTGGTTGTTGTACATGGTTCTGACAGATCAGTCCATCATTTTGGGAGCTTAGATTAGAAACTGAAGGCAAAAGGCATGGACAAACACTGTCTCCTGGCTTGCTCTCCTGCTTGGTCACTGTCTCAAGCTCAGCCTGCTCTCTCATCCAGCCCAGGACCACTTGCTTAGGGATATTACAACACTCAGTGGAAGAGCCTTCCTAATCAATCATCAACACTATCTCTCACAGACATAGCAACCAGCCATTCTGATGAGGGCACACCCTCGATTGAGGCTCCTTCAGATGACTGTAGCTCTGAAATGCTGAGAACTTAAGACAACTATGACACAGACACAATAATAAATGAGGAAGTTGTAACAACACAAAATCAATGATTTAACCATATCAACACAGGAGGCTCTGACACCACATGAGGTACTTTCAGTTGTGGCTGAGGGAGGACAAAGTAGGGATGGCATGTGGCACAGAGCAGGGAAGGATACACTGGAATGGGGAGCTCAGAGGCTGTGCTGACCTGAGGTGAAGTGTCTTTAAACCAGGGATCCCAAGGGAGTGCTACCAAAGATTTGGCTAAAACAGCTGGAAGGTGGATAGAGAAACAGATTGTCTCACAGACCTGGAAATGGCCTCCCCAAAGGACAGGATCTCTGGTCCAAGGAAGATATGCTAACTCTGTCGGAATGAAAAACAACCTTCCATCTAATGACAACTCCAAAACTACAGAGTCACATATGGACTGGGTAGAGGGTAGAATGGGGGTGAGGAAAAAAAAAACTCATGGTTTTTGTCCTTTCCACCCTGTAAAACACGGTAGAAAGAAAGAAAGAAAGAAAGAAAGAAAGAAAGAAAGAAAGAAAGAAAGAAAGAAAGAAAGAAAGATAGATTGTGCCCTGGATGCTGTCAGGAAGAGTTTTCTGTCATGGACTAGTCAATGGGTCTTAGTTTTGTTGGTAAGAAGGGTTTAACCCAAGTTGAGGGGTCAGTAACTAAATCAATTAAAATGGAAACAGTCTAATTTCCTCTCTCAGTCACATAATAATAAAGTGACACACATAACAGACAGCCACAATGAGGCAGTAAAGGCTACCCAGCAGATTCCTCCACTTGGACAGAGGAGACAATGAAGGCAGGATGGCAGCTGTGAGCCCTGTAGCAGGGCTCCAAGTCTGTTCTAACCTTCCCAGAAATTAAGACCAGAGGAACACAGTCCACTATACCAGGCTCTGGAACGTCTTTGCAGCACTTTGGGCCTGCGACTCTCCAGTGTATCCACTGTAGCAGGGTTTGGTTCCACGTTCAATTTAGTTACCTCCCTTTACATATACTGAAGAAAAATCTGAAAACCAAGGCACACAGACACAATTCTGGCAGACAAGCCACTGACATAGAAACAATGGTTCATTGTAACAACCGGCCTTTCAATCCTTTAGTTGGGAGTTCTGAGAGTCTTGGGTTTCTAGTTAATGCACCAAGATGTTATGTCCAAGTCACAGAGACCACAATGACCAACAAGTAGCCTATTGTAATGCAAACACATGGAGGTCTTTATTATGAGCTCTGTAATAAGGATTCTCACCAGTCAGCCTCACATGAGATTAAAACTGAGAGACCAATCTAGGGGTGCTGGGTATTTATTGTAGTTGCAACATGAATGGGACATTAACATCCAGGTCAGCAACTTAATATTTTAAAAACTACATGTCTGGTATAATCTGCAAGAACCAATCAAAGGGGCAAAAAAATTTGACAACCATGATGGGTAGACTAACTTTTCTCTGTAAGGTGTATTAGTTATCTTTATATAGCTTAACCCTGTAGTTGTACCTTGACTGGCTGTTGACAAGGGGGGATTGTCATAGGATGTTTGCTCAAGTGAACTTTGTGCACTCTCAGAAACAGAACTGTTTGGGCTTTACAAACTCATCTTTGTGCCTGAGGAACTTATTGTTGAAAGATGCTCCTGTTCAACCACAAGCCATGGCAGTAGAAAAGGTAGTTTATCCAAAGACCTGCCTCACCATCTGTTACTGCAGATCCTAATATCAGTTGCACTTACTCTGAGACAGAATACAAGTGGAAGTTGCCTCTCCCCATGTGTATGCCTCTTATAGATAAGATAGACAATGCCCACCTGCCCTTCCTTTCCTGTCTCATTCCTGTGTCTCAGCCCCACTTGGGCAGACAGTTCCTGTTCAACCACATGCTTTACCTGCCAGGACACAGGTAAGATTTCTATAGATCTACCACACTGTCTGTTATCCCAGATGCAATGATCACAATTTCCCCTAGCACTGTACTAAACACCAGAGACAGCTTTACCTCTGTCCTGACTATGTCTCCCTGTGGATGCTAAGATCATCTCTTCCTGCCCAACTCTTCTCCCTGCTCCCAACATTACCCAGCATTCCCCATTGAGCATACCCACCAAACAGGCCAGTAAAAAAGGCAAAACTCAGGCAAATTTTTCTGTAAATCCAGACCTCAAACAGTAACCCAGGAACAAAATTTCCACCCAAGCAAGACAAATCAAAAAATCAGTACCTAAATCAATAATCACTTCAAACCCAGAGGACTAGACACCAGCATAGGAATATAATAAATAATCACCAGGAAAATATGTCACCAAAAAAATCCAAGCTATCCTATCACAGCAGGTCCTGAGAAATAAAAACATGCAACAGATATGGTACAAAAGATGTTGTTTAGCCAGGCAGTGGTGGCGCACGCCTTTAGTCCCAGCACTTGGGAGGCAGAGGCAGGTGAATTTCTGAGTTCAAGGCCAGCCTGGTCTACATAGTGAGTTCGAGAACAGCCAGGCTTACACAGTGAAGCCCTGTCTCAAAAAACAAACAAACAAAAAAGACATTGTTTGGAAGAAGGGAGATGAGTGAGAACCTGGGGAAGGCATTGTGGCAGGAAAGTGCACCTGCAGACAGGCGGACAGACAGGGAGAAGAGAGAGAGACTTGAGAGTAAAAAAAGAGAATAGAGATGGGCATGTGCAGAGAACAGAGACAGGGAACACACATAGATAGCAGCTGTAGCTGGTCTTCTGTGTATATAACAAGCACACGTGACAACAGCAGCAGGTGATGGAGGCAGGGAATGACTTAAGCAGTTGCTAAGTCCCTGAGAGAAAGCCATTGAAATTGCCTGTGACCTGATAACTACAGAGACAAGGTTCACCCAGGGAACAGGAAAGGAAGAAAGAGTCTCAGATATTAAGGATGTATAAAACTAAATGGATACATTGTTCAAAAAACTTGGATACTAAAATTTTTCTGGCAATAAACAACCAAGAATTCCTCAACATGTGAGAAGAGAAAAACTACAGATAATTGAAGTAGGAGAAAGAAGAATTTCAGCCCAAAGGTCTAGAAAATATTTTCAATGATATCATAAAGGGAAAATTTCATAAACCAAAGAATATGCCTGTTAATGTGCAAGAAGCATCCAAAAAAAAAAAAAACCCCAACAGATTGTAGAAAAAAAGTCCCTTAACCACATAATAATCAAACACTAAACATAAAAAATAAAGCAATATAAAAAACTGCAACAGAAAAAAATTGACAAAAACTAAACAAAACAAAAACAAGTAATGTATGAAGACAGAGCTGTTAGATTTATGCCTATCTTCTAAAAAACAGGTTTTGTTTGTATATTTCTTTGTTTGTTTGTTTGTTTGTTTGTTTGTTTTTGAGACAGGGTTTCTCTGTGTAGTCCTGGCTGTCCTGGAACTCACTCTATAGACCAGGCTGGGTTCAAACTCAGAAATCTGCCTGCCTCTGCCTCCCAAGTGCTGGGATTAAAGGGGTGAGCCACCACTGCCCAGCTATGCCTGTCTTCTTAATGTATACTATAAAAGACAAAATGGCTTGGACACATGTGCTATAGAGTCAGAGAAATCACTCGTTTCTACAAGAAAGTAACTGGTCCAAATGTTTTGGGCAGATTCAGAATCAGCCATGACAGTGAAGTTACTCAGAGGTTACGTCCTGATCTAACACAGGAGGAGCATCACCAGGGACCTCTCATGTGGTCACACCTGGCTGATTTTTCCATGCAGCCCCAGAGAGGACCCAGCACCCCAGCTCCCACTGCTCAGCCGCCTGCCCCTACCCATTGTGGGCAGTGATCCTGTGCTCACCATGAGGAGATTGCAGAGCTTCCCTGAGGTCTCCACACAGCACCCACAGCAGAGTTCAGAGCAGGACACAGAGAGCCACTTAAGACTTCACAGGAACAGTGAACTTGCAGACTGGCATCCAGAACAATCCGCCTCCTTGTCTGATTGGCAGGTCTGCTTGGAAGCATTGATTGGCCAGTGAGTCTTACCACTCCTCAAGGTTAAAGTGTGCTTTTGAACATGAAAGACAGCGTTCAAACAACGAAACAAAAGCAGACAATTAACACACGTGAGCAGCAAGCAACAAAACAAAAACAGAGTTGAGTTCAGGCTCACTTAATTCTTGCCACATTTTCATTAACATGACTTACCTTTCTTGATGCAGCAGATTTCAGCGATGACCACCTTCATTTCACTTCTGAATGTTTGCCAGATCTTTCTTCCAGCAAGGTCCCTCACTAGATCTCTCTTCTTCCTGCTCCACATTGGGTGCCAAAAAAATGTTGCGACCCGAGCAAAATGTTGAGGCCCAGGCTGCCCAGCTGTAATCTCTAAAGAATCTCCCTAAAGAGTATCTCTAAAGAGTCTGATTCTCTGCCATCTGCCTCTGCCTTTTATATGTTTCACTTCTAAGAAACGCCTCTAAGTCACACCTTTAATCATGCCCTTAGGTATTGTCTCTAAATCTGATCTCTAGGTCACACTGTTAACTCACACACCTTTAATCTCACACACCTTTAATCTCACACACCCAAGTAAAGTCCTGGGTATCCAAAGCAAGATGTTATCAGAGTGTGCTCAGCTGTTGTAGGCTATTGTAATACAAGTCTCATGTCAGGGTATATGGCTCAAGATGGCTGCAAAGCTGATAGCCACTTTCTGCTAAAAGTCGGCTCCCAACAGATGTGGGATAAAAAATTAGTCAACCTGAATCCTACTCTCTGTTTTGGTTTGCTTCGAGAAAGGTAATGAAAAGGAACAAGAAATTAGTCAGCCTGAATTCAACTCTCTGTTTTAGTTTTGTTTTCTGTTCACATGTGTTAATTTTCTGCTTTTGTTCTTGCATGTTGTCTTTTTTGTTCAAAATAAAAGGAAGCATAAGTTAGAATCCAAAATACAACCAAAGGGTGATGAAAATTTGTCAGAGCCAGATTGTGCTGACCAAGAGGAAGAGGAAGTCAAATTTTATGACACTGAAATGCCCTCTACCTATGTGTCTCCACCTCCAAGTGCTCCCCTAATGGAGACAATGGTTGTAGATCCCAAAAAAGAGTTACAGGACAAAATTTCCACCCTTAAACAACTGATAGAGTTAGAAAAAGAGTATCAGGACTTAAGTAATCAGTTATAGAAATTAAGGACAGGGAAGAGGTCTCAAGAGACTAATTACAAAAATCCCCCAGATTTTCATGTTCCTCAACCCGGTGTCCAAAGGCAGTCCCTATCCTCTAGCCTTAGTTCAGCTACAGATCAGCCAGAGGAGGGAAATGCTGAGCCTTTTCCTGTATCAGAGACCAGAGATAGCAGTGCACTGTGCACCTTGCAGGTATGGACATTCATCGTTCAGCTGGGGGCACTAAACAGCAAAACAAGATATGTGGGATAAACAAGATGTTTATCAGAGTGTGCTTCAGCTGTTGTAGGCTGTTGAAAAACAAGTCTCATGTCAGGATATATGGCTCAGGATGGCTGCAAAGCTGATAGCCGCTTTCTGCTACAAGTCGGCTCCCAACATTCTTCTATTGTTGGTGGGTGTGAAAACGTAAAGAACCACTTTGGAAAACATTTTGTTATTTTCTAAGAAAAGTGAGAATAGTTCTACCTCAAGACCCATCTATATCACTCCTGGGGATATACCCCAAAAATGATCAACTATACAACCAGGACACTTGGTCAACTATGTTAATAGTAGCTTTATTCATTATAGAGAGAAACAGAAAAAAAAAAAAAAAAAAACCTTTCGAGTCCATCAACCGAAGAGTGGTTAAAAAATGTCACTCATTACACAAGGAACACTGAATCATTAATCATTAACAACAAAGACATCATGAAGTCAAATGGATAGAATAAGAAAATCTCATCTTGAGTGGGATAAACCAAACGCAAAAGTCCGTGAATGTTATGTACTGACTTATAAGTGGATATTACAAATAATGTATAGAATAACCATAGTAAAACCCACAGACTCAAAGACTGCAAATATGTAAGAGGGCCAAGGAAGGATGGTTGGACTTTTCTCATAAGATTTCAGTGGTGGGTAGTGGAAGGAAACTGGGTGGGAGAAGAAATGGGGAAGAAAAATGTGGGTGGAGGGATAAAGGGAGAGATGGACAGAAAGCAGAGGGGATAATAGAAATCTGGGGTGTAGGGATTCAGAAGAAATCTCAAGGACCTGCAGGAAACCTGGGGCAGGAGAAACCCAAAGAATGAATACTGCAAGGGTCTAGCTAAAACTCCTAGAAGTGGAAGATGTCGATCATGAATTGGCCACTTCCTGTAGCCAAGCAGGACTCCCAGTGCAGAAATAAGGACATCACATCACCAAAATTATATTCCATTTAATATCTGTCCTGTCTATAGGACAAATAGAAACAGGGGTAGTTCAGAGAAGAGAGTGACCAAACAACTGGCCCAAACTGAGACCCATTCCATATGGGGCAAAAACCAGTCCCTCATACTATTAATAATATCGTGTTACGTTTGCAAATAGGATTGTAGCACACCTCGCTTCTGAGGGGCTATAACGAACAGTTAACGGAAATAGATGCACAGACAAACAGCCAAGCATTAGACAAAACCTGGCGAGTTGTGTGGAAGAGATCAGGGAAGGACTGAGGTTCCCAAAGAAGACAGGGAATCCGCAGGAAGACAACAGAATCTACTACCCTGGAATCTTGATGTTGCCCAGATACTAAACAACCAACCATCCAAAGTGAGCATGAACAAGACCTAGGCGCCTCTCATATATGTAACAGATGTGCAGCTTGGTCTTATATGGGTTCCCCGACCACTGGAGTACTGGCTTTCCCTGAATTTGCCACCTGTAGACCCCGTTCCCCTAACTGGGCCGCCATGTCTGGCCTCAGTGAGAGGATGTGTCTACTTCTGTGAAGAGGCTCACTCACATTGATGACATTTGTCGGGTTTCTCTCCTGTATGTCTTCTTTTAAGCTTCTGGAGGTTAGAGTTTAGAAAAAAGGCTTCAGCACATTCACGACATTTGTAGGGTCTCTCTCCAGTATGAATTCTTTTATGTATTTAAAGACTACTGTTTTGGTAAAAGGCTTTCTCACACTGATTACATGCGTAGGGTTTCTCCCCCATGTGAGTATTTTTATGTGTCCTGAGACTATCTGTTGGGAGCTGACTTTAGCAGAAAGCGGCTAGATCAACTTTGCAGCCATCTTGAGCCGTATACCCTGACGAAAGATTTGGTTTTCAATAGCCTACAACAGCTGAAGCACACTCTGATATCCCACATATTTTGTGTTGCTGTTTACTGCCCCCAGCTGCAAGGTGCACGTGGTATCCATGCCTGCAAGGTATTGCAGTTCACGTGCTGTCCATGTGCTATCTACGCCATACATGCCTGTAAGGCACACGTGCTATCCACGCCTGCAAGGCATTGCGGTGCACGTGCTGTCCACGCTATAGACGCCTGTAAGGCTTACGTCATATCAACACCTGCAAGGCACGTGGTATCCACGCGCCTACAAGGCACGTGGCAAAAGCCTATAAATAGCTCAGAATTCCCTTCAATAAAAGAGACTTGATCAGAATCTCTGTCTTGTCTCCATTCTTCGTGTCTCTTCCCCTTTATCCCCACTCTCTCTCTCGCTAGACCCTGACCCTCGGACCGGAACGGGCAGTACGGGCTGCAACAGTTTGGCGTCCAGTAAGCGCAACAGTTTGGTGCCCAAGCGTGGGGGGTTCGCGACAACTATCTTGTTTGGAAAAGGCTTTTTCACATTGATTACATTTGTAGGTTTTGTCTCCAGTATGAATCCTTTCATTCATGTGAAGATCCGAGGGATGTAAGAAGGCTTCATCACATTCATTATATTTGAAGGGTTTCTCTCCACTATGAATACTTTCATGACGTTTAAGATGACTGTGTTTTGCAAATCCTTTACCATGTTGATTACATTCATAGGGTTTCTGTCCAATTTCTGTGCTTTTACTTATCTGGCTACTCGTGTAAGGTGCAAAGACTTTGACAGACTGAATAACTTCATAAGGTGTCTTTTCTATATGAAAACTTTCATGTCTTTGAGCATGACTGGGAGCATGTAAAGAGAAGGCTTTACCACATTGTGTACATTCAGAGGGTTTCTCTGTACTCTGACTTCTTTCATGCCTGAGAAGAAAATTGGCACACGTGAAAGCTTTACCGCAGTGATAAATACTTTTGTCTGTAAGAATTCATGGTACTATTTGTCTAAATATAAAGAGGAATCAGACCTTAAGATTTTATCACTTTGTTTACATTCATGCCGTTCCCTTCATTATGGGTTGGTTTTCATTTTGAAAGATACCTGAGATTCTATGAGCATTCATTATATGGCTCAGCCTTATATATTCTTTTTGAATCAAAGGTTTTTCTCACACTTGATAAAAAGTGGAAGAATTCAGAACTTTAACACACTAACTATATTTGAACTGTTTCTATACTGTGCATCATATTATATTTGCAAAATGAATCAGGAGAAATAGTAGCATTTCTATATTCCTAATACTCAAGAGAATTTTCTACAGAATGAGGTTGCCGTATTGCCAATGAAATTGGAAAAGCAATTAATTGTAAACTTGTATCATGTTCAAAAAGCCTACACTAACTACCATCCACTATAGATAGATCATTTACTTTTTATCAGAGAGATACATATAAATATATATATATATATAGACTTTATTTCCTTAAATATCCCTGTTATATACAGTTTGTATCTGATACATTATATACTTAAGAAAGGAAGACTAACAAAAAAAAGTTTGAACACTGCATTCAAAAGGTTTGATTTTTTTTGTTCCTCACAGACATGTGGTATAGGGATCACGGTTACTGCACAACATCCTTGATACATCCAAGAAGCTGCCATCTCTAGAAACTTATTCTGTCTCTATTAATAAGTGAGTAACATTAGCTTTACTATAGACTAGTTCCTTCTTAGGAATAGGATCCAGCCTTTCTCGAGAAATTTCAATTCCAGATACAAAGAACAGATAAGGTCTACAAGATCAATAGTGCTTACTTACCACATTTCAAAGAAATTTTATCAACATTAACAATTACTGACTATAAAAATCAGTAACCAAGCTGGGTCTATTGGCTTAGGCCTTTAACAGTACAGTCAGAATACAGAGGCAGGAAGTATCACACTGAGTCGGACACCAGTGTGATGTATACAATGGGTTCTAGGACAGACAAAGGTGTATAGTAATACCCTGTATCTCCTGGCAGAATTAACTAACCAAACTGGAAACATAGAAAGAACACACAGGGTTTTCCTTAAGTTCTACCTTTTTGTAAAGATGTTATTTATTAATTTATATATATATATATATATATATATATATATATATATATGATGAGTATACTGTAGCTTTCTTCACACATACCAGAAGAGGGTATCAGATCCCATTACAGACGGTTGTGAGCCACCATGTAGTTGCTGGGAATTGAACTCAGGACCTTTGGAAGAGCAGTCACTGCTATTACCTGCTGAACTATCTCTCCAGCACTTTACTTAAATCCTTAAGAGAGTGATACAAACAATCCAGTTGTATATTCATCTTCCAAAAACTTGAGGTACACTGACTGGTTCAAACTATAACATTAATAAGACGTGACCAAAGGGAATATCTGTTTAAACAGTTACAATTGGACATAAAAAGTCTTGCCACTGTTAACGTTGACGAGATTGTAAACAACACAGGGCAGGAGATAGACCTCAGCAGCAAAGTGCAGGGCATGGCTCTGATGCTGTATTGGGAAACGGCCTGTAAACTCTGAAGGTCCCTGTCTCTAATTGTTTCTTGATTGATCAATACAGCTGCGAGCAGCCAATGGATGACTGGAAGAGGTGGGACTTCCAGATTCCCTAACATGGGACAAACTAAAGAGGGATCTAATCAAACAATATTGTCTACTGAGAACAGGGTGATCTCGTCAACATTGTTGACCCTGCCTACAATGGTTTTGACTGATATCATCAGCCCCCTGTGGTAGGAACTGTTGGAATCTCAGGATGAGAGACATCCTCTCTCCAAAGAACATAGGCCCAGACCATTACCAGCTCTCCCAAGCACATGCCTGCTTTCAAAGAGATCGGTTTTTTATTTTTGATAAATTACCTCAAGGCCTTGGGGAAAGGGCCCAGGTCCTAGACCTCAGGCCGTAACAGGCTCGGCCAAGCATGTGGCTGAGTTTGAGATGGAGCTATGTCATTCTCTGTCCTTGAAGGCCTCAGGGAAAGCCTTGCTTTGGCAGGGGCAGTCCTTACTACAATAGTGTTTCTCCTTTTCAAATGGTTTCACTGGCTGTGTTGCCCATGTGGCAGAACTTTGTTTTTCTGAAGAAGAAAAATGAGCCTGTATGACACAGCAGGCCTTGGTGTTGCTTGTGACCCGGCAAGGTTGTCTCTACAGTTATGTTTTGGACCTACATGTCCTGACGATCCCAGTGAACAAACAGTGTATCCTAGCATCCTGATCTCCTGGAAGCTCCCTTACCATGCTACTACCTGTGGGTGTTTTAGAGACAGTCCCTCCCTCAGCTGAAATCTACTCGCTGTGACTCACTATCTCCCAAACCTTGAAAAATACTTTACATCATAGATTGTACCCTTTTCATCACAGCTTAAATTTGGAGTGATACCCAGTGCGTGAGATGACATTTACAACCACCATAAAACTAAGTCTAAATAGATCTTAAATGGCCAGGGCACAATGTCTATCTAGAAGATACCAGACAAACGAGGCCTTTAAAATATGTAATAAAATATAAGTATAAAATATAAAATAAATAAAGTGTAAATATAAAATATAAGTTAAATAAGATGTAAATGTAAAACATAAAATAAAATGTAAATATAAAATGTAATCTAAGTGTAAATAATAAGCGTGAAATCCGACCTTCATGATGTTTCTACACGCGAGCCCTTGCTCCAAGCGGTTTGTGCAGATGCAGCTCATGATGTAATGAAGTTATTCAGATGCCACCGCTGAGTACATCTAGTGGGTAAGACCACATGGAACCTCACAGGTGCCTGCTAGTTCCCAACTCCCCCAGGGGAGGGCGAACCACCCGGACTCCAGCTTCTCAGACCACCTCTCCTTCAGGTTAGGGGCAGTTTTCACATGCTCACCATATTGCGATGTAGTAGCTCAGCCCGTCGGACTCCACTAAGGCATCCAGCAGCAGAGGTGAAACCACATCACAGATACCACTGAAGGCTGCAGCTCAGCAATGCAGCTCAACCTGAAGCACAGGAAAAAGGAAGAAGTACCCTCCTCTTCCGAGCACATCACCTCCTTGGAGGTCCTGATTGGCCAGTGAATCTTGACTGACATGATTATTTCCTTAGGGTTAGACGGTGCTGAACCTGAAGCACGACCAAAGCACCTAGAAGAACCCTCCTCTTTTTCTGATTGGAAATTGTTCTTGGAGGCCCTGATTGGCCTGGGAATCTTGAGTGACATGTGCACCCAGCTCCCTCAGGATTAGAGTGTCCTGAAGGCACAAGTAAAGGACTTTGTGGTCCAGGTTCTAATGCAGAACCTGACCCTTTTCAGATCTGCAAGATTTGTGTTTCAGTATCACTTGTGCCTGTCCTGCAATAACCTTTCTGCCTTTCAGCTCTCTGCAGAAATTTCTCACTACTCCTTCTCCTGGTCCTCCTGCTGTTGCTCATTTTCCTCTTCTTCCTCCTCTTACTCCCCCCTCCTTCTCCTCTTTTTCCTCCTCTTCTTCATCCTCCTCCTCTTCCTCCTCCTGCTCCTCCTTTTCTTGCTTCAATCAAGGCAGATTCCTTGCACAGTCCATTATTCACCTTGGAGCAGAGTAAACCATACGTCTCACAAGCATAAGGTTCCCAGGATATTATTAACAATTAAAGAGAAATTTTAGGACACAGGAGAGGATATCTGTTTTTCTGATTTTTTTTACACTGATGTCAGGAAAACCAGAATTAATATTCACCTACTAGGTATTGTAATGATCTGAAAATCACTGAAGGAGGATCCTAGATTCAGATAGTGTGCACAACGAAAAGCCCTTATTCTGCAGAAACAGCTAGCACATGGGTCTCAACCATTCTTTGAAATGGCGATCTCAGAGAGGAGCACGCAGACCTCATCGGGAACAGGTGGAACTCTCTAGAAGAATTAGGTAATCTAAAACTTCATTGGTGGGTGCCAGGGGGATCACAGGTTGTCAGGGGTCTGAATTCCTAAGTCATTGAATGTTTAACTATATGATGAAATAGGGCTGCCCAAACCTGGATGGCTGATTCTGAGATATTTCCCCATTTTTCTAGTTGCCCCTAAGCTATTCACTGGGGGGGTGGGGGGTATTAATGATCTTTTTCAGGATTTTATGGTCTGTTGCTAGAGCTGGTGTCTATGACTTGGTTCCTGGGCTCATGGTTTACTCCTTAAAATAGTGCCTTATGGCCCAACAGGCTTGGAACTCCAAATTGGAGACATATGAAATTTATCTTGATCTTTTCATATGATTCTTCAGACAACCCTGGGAGAAAAAGCTGGAAATGGATGGACACTCCACATACTATTGCTTGTTGTCTACCTCACAGCTCCCTCCTGCTACCTCAATGGAGAATCTGGAACAATCCCACAAGGGACCTCCTACTCTTGCTATTGATAGTTAGCTCTTCCCAGACTCCATCACTATTCTAGGGTCACCCAGCTGGGCCTCAGGGACAGCAGCAGCTTCCCGTACTGCATGAGAAGAGATCAAGTGACTCAGACAGCACAGGCCTACCCAGCTCTGCACTTCCACAATAGGGGCAGAACAGGTTCCTAGTCTGGGAAATTTTTGTAGTTATGAAGAAATTTTTTCAGTCTCCCAGAGCTCGTCTGCTTCATCAATCGAGGAACAGGGTACATCGTGTGTACATTCTATTCTACACTTTCAGTCCATTTCAGCCAATCCATGTGGCTCATCACAGCTGGGGACAACCTGCAGCTAAACATAGCTCACATTCAAACAGTAACCAGTGTTCAAGTAAAAACAGCTCTTCAATGAAAAACATTGAGATGTCTATGGAGGGATTTGGAGGCAGAAGACAGAGGGTGGAAATGTGATAAACATAAGTGGAAAATATTGTTTTAAAAGTATGAAATGGGCTTGATGATTCTCTGCTCCACATAGGAAGGATCTGTGTATTGCACAACACGTATTATTTAGCCTATACTCTCAGGAGAATCATCTTAAAATCTCAAAGACCAAAACAAATGAAACAAAACAAAAAATGTCCTGTTAAGCAGCAGGTCTAGTAAAACTACAGTAATTTGGTGAGTTCATTTTTTAAAAGATTCTTTATTTTATGTGGATACACTGTAGCTGTCTTCAGACACACCAGAAGAGGGCATCAGATCCCATTACAGAGGTTGTGAGCCACCATGTGGTTTGCTGAGATTTGAACTCAAGGGCCTCTGGAAGAGCAGACAGAGCTCTTTACTGCTGAGTCATATCTCCATTAAAAGTGAATTAAAAGTTCACTTTTTAATCCAGATTACTGATTTTCTGTTGTGAGACCCAAAGATGGGCTTCTCAAGCCACGTATCAATCATCTAACATTGAGTACCTCACTGTTCATTGCTAATATTAAGTACTGTCAAAGCAGGGAATTTATAAACTTCTTTGGCTCTGTCCTTTTCTTCACTGTAACTACACACAGTTCCAAGTTGGTCACAGAATTCAACTCTTTTACAAGTACAGCTTCATTTGAGAGTCCAGACAAAAAGCAGAAGTACAGAAGTTACAGGACACACGACTTCACTGGTCTTATTTTTTTCCATTCAATGAAGTGTCAAAGTCAAGCCTGCCAAGTTGAAGACTTCCCCGCATGTACCAGCACAGACAGGATTGGACATTTAAGTTAATATTCTAAATTACTGAGTAGTGATCCAGCCTGTGGTACAAGAGCTATTGCTCTAAAAGAAATAATCAGCAGCACTTTTGAAAAATGAAAAGAAAATTTGAATGACTGGGAAGTATTGGAGAATGAAAATAATGATGAGACAATAGCACAGAGGCATTTAAAGGATATCAAATTTAAAAACTGAAATCAGTTATTGACTATTTCAAATGATAATCATTATTGAATCGTCCCCACATATCTGCACCAATTTTCAAAAACATCAGGCAGAGAGTATGCTGTTAAGAAGATATGGTTTTACCTCACCCCTATGAGCAATGTTAGCTGCTGAGATATATAACGTATCACATGCCTCTAACATCAATGTCCTCTTTCTTAAATTTGCAAGTGCATTGGAAACGTGTGCAATATTGCCAACTAGTTGGAAATTTAATTTTCATTGGATCCAAGCTAATCATCCAATCTGTATGACTACCAGTCTAAGCTGCTTTCATTCACATGACATGAATTAATGCATGCTGGGAAATAACAGAATCACTCACCATGGCACCACCTGGCACTTCATCGTAATGGTGATGGGAACCGTTGTTTGCTTGTCCCATTTCCTTCCGTGAATTACACAAGAATCTGGTCCCCTACTCTGGTCTGAAGGTAGAAGCCATGCTCCACGTGCAAATCCTTTCCCTCTTACTGCAACGGAAAGTTGACTACATGGCTACAACAAGTAATTTTAAAACTGAGTGGTGGTGCAGGCAGCTACTTTAAGAATTTAGCTAGGTTAATCAAGAAGACAATATGTTATAACCCTCAGGAGTAACCAGTGGAATCAAGGACAGCTGAGTGTAAGTGGGAGAGCTTTTATCAATAACATCTTTCAAGGCTGGATGTACAGCCGCTCTAGCATTAATATGTGTTTGATAAGGAAATCACTGCACAAAACTAATTATTTTAAAATATATCTTTATTTTAAAATATACCATTAAGTATATTAATGATATATTTTCAAATATATTTAAATTAAATGATATATTTTAAAATATATCATTATTTTAAAATATATCTTTCAAAGAGTATGGATTCAGCCCAAAGAAAAACCAACCAAATATGAAGCCCGGGAAGGAAGATCAAAACGTGGATGCTTCAGTGCTTTGTAGAAGGGTGAACAAAATACTCACAGGAGGACATATGGAATCAAGTGTGGAGCAGAGACTGAGGAGAGGCATCCAGAGACTGCCCCACCTGGGGATCCATCCATATACAGCCACCAGACCTGGATGCTATTGTGGATGCTCAGAAGTGCTTGGTCTTGGAAGCCTGATGTCTCTGTCTCCTGAGAGGCTTGGCCAGAGCCAGAACAGTACAGAGGCAGATGCTCGCAGACAACCATTGGACTGAGCATGGGGTCCTGGATGGAACAGCTGGAGAAGAGACTGAAGGAGATGAGGAGTTTTGTAACCCCTTGAGGGAGCAACAGTGTCAACTGGCCAGACTCCCCGGATCTCCCAGGGACTGAACCTCCAACCAAAGCAAAACACATGGAGGGACCCGTGGCTGCAGCTGCATATGTGACAGAGGATGGCCTTGTCGGACATCAGTGGGAGGACAGGCCCTTGGGCCAGAGGGTCTTTGATGCCCCAGTGTAGAGGAAGGACAGGGAAGGGAAGACAGGAGTGGGTGGGTGTGTGGGGGAGGCTCCCTTCATACAGGTAGGGAGAGGGGGAACTCCAAAGAGGAGACCTGAAAAGGCTGAAACATTTGAACTGTAAATAAAGAGATTTATAGCACAAATTTACATGTTAATCACGAAATCTGATCTCAAATATAGAGTTAAAAGACTTATCGATGCACAATTCTCACATGTGCAACAGACACAGAGCACATGGAGAAGATATACACACTGCTCTTACATGAGCAGCTCTGCTGAGCTCCTCTAACCTCAAAATAAAGCAGCTTTTCCTCCTGAGCAAGCTGGGTCAGAGGAAGGCAATAGATGCTTCAATGCAGGAAAGAAAGGATGACACTTCACTTAGCCCTGACTGCTCCGCTTCTCAGGACAGTGACCTCACTGTGGGAGAATTCCAGTTTTCTGAGCTATTCTTCTGAAATGTTATTTTATATGTATTACTATTTTGCCTGCATGTGTCTGTGCACAGTACATGCTGTGACCACAAGGGGGCAGCAGATACTTCACAATTACAGTTAGCAACCAAGTAGTTTTGGGAATGGGACTCCTCGTCTACTACTATAGAAATGTCCAGTTTATCTCTAACTGCTAGGTCGTATTTATAGCCACATTATATATAAAATATATTTTTGTACATGTTAAGTAAATTATATTGCATAACTTTCACCCTTTTTAAATTTCCTTTTCCATTCCCAGATTCTTTCATATTTCTTCCTTGTTAATTTTGAAAACTATGCACAAATATATGAATAAAACCTACTGTGTGAATTTCTGTTGACTGTGTCCATGATTTCAGGGATGAGTTCTTTGCACTGGATATGCCATTAGGTAGCTCAAAACAGCCTGAGGATAACTGATTCACTTGTGGAAGAATCAGACCCTGAAGTGACCGAGGCTATCTTGGCAAAAAAGCATGAAGAATACAAAACATAGTGAACTATATACCTCAGCTAACACTAACTGCTTCCACGGCTCTGAATTTCTGGAGCTGCAGAAAAGACTATGGATATTGGCCAGAGACAATCACGGTCTGCATTGCTAACGTCTAACAGACATGATAAAGAAAAGGCAATATTGATCTTAGTTTGATAGACGGGGCGGTTTCAGGCAGCATGGCTGCATTCCATGGGAGACGTCTGTTACTAGACTCAGGACCTCAATCTGTTCAGTTCCTACATTAACCAGATAGAGTCAGCCACTCTTCCTCAATAAGCCAATTAAAAGAACTGATTTGTTTAGCTGTGACACGCTAGTAATAACCATCCCAATGATTTATTTTTCCATCTAGGAAATCAGCCCCTTATTAACACTGCCCTACTCAAGACCCCAGGTCGTGGGCAGAATGAGAAGGATTTGAGGGCAAAATATCACACAAAAAACCTGTAGCTTAATTTTTGATGAAGTCTGTTTTCCTCTGAAATCCAATGACATTGATTTCCTTTGTATGTATTACTCTTAACATGCCAATCTTCAGGGTTCTACGAGGACAGCTAGTTAAGATAAATATAGACTTCAATGCTTTATGCCATCTAAACATCCTATATTTTCAATATAAATGCAAATGACAACATTCCCAGTTTCTGTCCAGAAGCAAATTCATATTTTACTTAGCATTTTAATTTTGTAACTTGCATATTAGAACTGTTACGATTAAATCCTAAGACCAAGTGTCAAATAACAAACAACTTGATCTGGCTGGTTCTTACAAACCTCACTGTATTGATCTACCTGCCTGTCTCTAAACCAGTTCCAGGAAGTTTTTATCACTATTGCTCTGTACTACAGCTTGAGGTCAGGGATATTGATTCTCCCAGAAGTTCTTTTATTGTGGAGCATAGTTTTCTGCTATCCTGTGGTTTTTTTTTTTTTATTTTAAGTAAATTTGCATATTGCTCTTTCTAACTCTATGACGAATTGAGTGGGAATTCTGATGGGGACTGCATTGAATCTGGAGATTGCTTTTGGCAAGATGGTCATTTTTACTAAATAAAGTGTGCCAATCCATGATCATGGGAGATTTTTCCATCTTCTGAGATCTTTGATTTCTGTCTTCAGAGACTTGAA
Source organism: Arvicanthis niloticus (assembly GCF_011762505.2). Classification (NCBI taxonomy): domain Eukaryota; kingdom Metazoa; phylum Chordata; class Mammalia; order Rodentia; family Muridae; genus Arvicanthis; species Arvicanthis niloticus. Next base: position 2,379,679 of record NC_133431.1, read on the forward strand.
GTCCTTGTGATGTTTAGGTATGGACCTTGAGTTCCTGATCTTTTCAAGACTTTACCAAGAATGGAAGCTGAATTTTGTCAAATGCTTTCTCAGTATCTAATGAGATGATCATGTGGTTTTTTTTTTTTTTTTTTTGACTTTGTTTATATAATGTATCAATGGAATGGAACTGAAGACCCAAAAATACAGCCACACGTCTATGGTCACTTGATCTTTGACAAAGAAGCCAAAAATACCCAGTGGAAAAAAAGACAGCATTTTCAACAAATAGTGCTGGTTCAACTGGCAGTCATCATGTAGAAGAATGCACATAGATCCAGTCTTTTCTCTTTGTGCAAAGATCAAGAACAAGTGGGTGAAAGACTTCACTTAAAACCAGGTATGTTGAAACTAAGAGAAGTGAAAGGGGGGAGAGTTTCGAACACATGGGCACAGGGCAAATTTCCTGAACAGAACACTAATGGCTTATGCTCTAAGACCAACAATAGACAAATGGGACCTCATAAAATTGCAAAACTTCTGTAAGGCAAAGGACACTGTCAATAGGACAAAACCGCAACTAACAGATTGGGAAAAGATCTTTACCAAACCTACATCTGATAAAGGGCCCATACTCAATATATACAAAGAACTCAAGATTAAACTCCAGAGAACAAAATAACCCTATTAAAATGGTGTACAGAGCTTTAGGATGGTGATGGTTGGAGGACAAGATATAGCTACAAGTGACTCCTGGTTTAGACAGGAGCACCAGGATTCACCACTGGAGGATTTAGATTTAATGCAGAATTACAAGATTGGGATTCTAGTTGTTGCCACCAATGACTGAATACGACTGATTCTGAACTAAGTTTGTGTGGTCGTTTTCCTCACAGGCGGCTCAACTGGGTTTCCAGAGAAAAAAGACTCTTCAGTGAGACACTGGTCATGGCCCTGTGTTATGAATACTTCTGGAGAAGAGTAACCTAAACCTCGTTTGTAATCTATAATAATGGCCACCCTGACAAGAAATGCCCACCAGAGAAATAGTGGCATGAATGTTGTGAAAATAACCAACCACTTTTTAATAGGATCTAAAGCCTGCCTCCATAGATAAAACCCATACCTGCCACTGTTGACTGACATGGCTGAGATCTACGGTTGGGTACGTCATTGGCCTGAGGGGGAACTCAACATATTATTGTGCCAAATAGCAAATATGAAATAAAATAAAAATACAAAATAAAATAAAATATAAAATATAAATGTAAATATAAAACATAATGATACCTGAAGGCCTGCTGCTATGCTCAGAGATCACAATATCACTTGGCCCTGATCAGAGAAGCTTTCTTTGAAGCAGATTGGCAATTAATATTGAGACCCTCAAACTGTGTGAACAGAATAGATGAGAAACTGAATTGCTCAGTCCCCAGTGGGATATCACAACCCCTCCGTGAAAGTCTTGGCGTCTTTACAGAAGAGGGCTCAGAAAGTCTGAAGAGCCAGAGGTGATGGATAACTGCGAGGGAACCCTTTTCGAGACTCAACAGGACAGACACATATGAACTGCTTATAGAGGTCGTGACAATATGCATAAGCCTGTTCAAGCTCAAGTCAGAAAGCATCCCAGCATGGACACTGGAGGGTGGGCATGGATGTCACTATGAGCTGAGCAATTACTGACATTTGACATCTGCTCGGAGAGTCCATTTTCTTTAATGGTGTGGACTCCTGGTAGGTCAACCATACTCTATACTCTGCTTCTATGGCTAGATAGATAACACAGACTGGACTCATGAGAGAGAGAGAGAGAGAGAGAGAGAGAGAGAGAGAGAGAGAGAGAGAGAGAGAGACAGACAGAGAAGGAGGACGAGGGGCAGAGGGAGAAGCATAGAGTTGAGGTGAAACATTGGATCTGTGAGGAGTTGGGGTACAGGGGAAGCATGATCAAAATAAACTATGATATTATCAAAGAAAAATGAAAGAATCAAATTTTTCCATAAAAATGGGGGACAGAGATAAACAAACCATTCTCACCTGAGGAATATCACATGTCCAAGGATCCCCTATTAAAGAAATGTTCAACATCTTTAGTCCTCAGAGAAATGCAAATCAAAACAACCCTGAGATCCCACCACAGGCCAGTCAAAATGGCTAAGATCAAAAACTCAGATGACACCAGATGCTGGGAAGGATGTGGAGAAAGAGGAACACTCCTCCATGGTTGGTGAGATTGCAAGCCGGGTACAACCACTTGGAAATCGGTCTGTTGATGCGTCAGAAAGTTGGACATAATACTACCTGAGGACCAAGCTTGTTGGGCCTAACACAAGGTCTAATCTCCATTCCACCTCCACCCTTCAGTCATGTCCACAGGTGGAGGGCACGAACAGCCCCTAGAGAGATTTACATACTAATGAGGTACCTGAAGGCCAGAGGTGGAGCCATTAAACATCCCTCCCCAGCCCCTCCCCTTCTCCCCTCCCTTTTAACTCAGGTCGATCCTGGGTTTGAGGGGTATGCATCCAGATCCGCCCACGATCCACCATGTGAATAAACCAGTTTTGGAAACCCAAGGGCTTCCTCGTGTGTTGGGGCTGCGCCGCTATGAGGAACCGTGAGGAGCCAGGGAGAGACTTTTAGTTAATGAACAGCCGGGCCCAACTTCCAGCTGGAGAAACCCAGAGCGTTCCCAGCCGACTACCCACAGCATGGCGGGAGGAACCGCGGGATCCCCAAGCCTTTTTTTTCCCCAACACCAAGCTATACCACTCCTGGCATATAGCAAAAGATGCTCCAACAAATAACAAGGACACAAGTTCCACCACGTTCATAGCAGCCTTACGTATACTAGTCAGAAGCAACAAAGAACCCAGATGTCCTTCAACAGAGAAATAGACACAGGAGATGTGGTGCATTTACACAACGCAGGACTACTCAGCTACTTAAAAACAACGAGTTCATAAAATTCTTAGCAAATGGGTGGAACTAGACGATATCATCCTGAGTGAGGTAACCTCGTCATGAAAGGACACACGTGGGATGAACTCCCTGATAAGTGGATATTAGCCCAAAAGCTCGAATATAATTCACAGTCAACATGAAGCTAAAAAAGAAGGAAGACCTAAATGTGGATGCTTCAGTCCTTCTTAGAAGGGAGAACGAAACACTTGCAGGAGGGAGAGGGTGGGAAGAACGTGAGAGGAAGAGAGGAGGAAGAAGGAGAAAAGGGGAAGAGGGCAGAACCAGGTATTAGAGGAGAGAGGGGTGATTTGCAGATGGTCAGGAATTTGAACAGAGGTGGTAGCAATGGGCAACAGGGTACTGGGGTTAGCTACCAGCAAGTCCCAGATGCCAAGAAAGCAAAAGGCTCCCAGGACCCAACAGGGATGAGATTAGCTGAAATGCCTAACGATGAAGGGGAGATCCTATAGACACCATATCCAGAGGTTAGGCCAGGCCCCCAGTTGGGGATAGGCCAACCAATCATTTCCAAATTCTTAATCCAGAATGGTTCCTGTCTAAAGTAAGACACGGTCCAAGTGTGAAGCGGAGACGGCTCCACCTGGGGATCCATCCCACACACAGACACCAAACACAGACGCTATTGTGGATGCCAAGAAGTGCTTGCTGACAGGAGCCTGTTATAGCTGCTGTCTCCTGAGAGGGCTCTGCCAGAGCCTGAAAAATACAGAGGCAGATGCTCACAGCCCACTACTGGAGAGAGCACAAGGACCCCCAATATCGGAGTCAGACGAAAGGACTGAAGGAGCTAATGGGGTTTGCAACCCCATAGGAAGAGCAACAATATCAACCAACGAGACCCCCTCCCCCAGAGCCCCAGGGACTAAAGTACCGACCAAAGAGTACACCTAGAGGGAACCACGGCTCCAGCCCCATACTTAGCAGAGGATGGAATTGTCTGGCATCAATAGGAGGGGAAGCCCTTGGTCCTCTGAAGGCTCCATTCCCCAGTATAGGGTTAATGCCAGAGTCGTGAGGTGGCAGTGGGTGAGTCAAAAAGAGAGCAGTGTCATATAGGCAGGGGGGAGGGAGGATTAGAGAGGGTTTTTCTGAAGGGGGAAACTCAGAAAAGGATATAACTTTTGAAACATATAAAATATCCATGATAAAAGAATGTCATTCCATTATTTGGAATAGAAATTCAAGTTCAAATATGAAGTGAACAACCACAGGCAAAACATTGTTTTCCACGTTTGCTCCCTTGCTCGCTCACTGTCTCATGCTCAGCCAGCTGGCTCATCCAGCCCAGGACCACTCCCTTAGGGATTCTTCCACACTCAGTGGAAGAGCCTTCCCTACCCAATTGTCAACCCCCCACAATCTCTTGTAAAGTTAGCAATCAGCCATCCTGACTGGGGCACCCCCTCAATTATAGTTCTCTCAGATGGTTGTACATTCTGAAGGAATGACAATTTAAGTAAATTAGGAACGAGAGACAATCGTATATTAGAAATAGCTGAGTGGAGTTAACAGGCAACAGTCCAGATACCTTACATGGACAGTTGGTTTTCAATATGTCAGAAGTCCACAGAATTGACCGTTACAAAACATTTCCAGTATTAATGTTCATTTTGATTAGAGACCTGTCTGCTCCTGACAGCTTCATATATTGAATTCTAAGAAGAAATTGAGCATCCTTGGAGTTACTCCAGTTGTGCAGTGACAGCCACCAGGCAAGAATTGCCTCTTTCCATCTACAGACAAATTACTGTCGAGAAAAGGACACACTTGCAGAATAGTCAACTGACAAAAAAGACCAAATCTAAGAATAACTGGAATAGAGAAAAACAAAGATTGACAGCTCAAAGGATCTGAAAACTTCTTCAACAAAGTCACAGAAGAAAACTCCCTAACCTAAAGAAAAAGATGGCTGTAAAGGCACAAGAAGCCTATAGAACACCAAATAAATAGGACCAGAAAAGAAAATCCTCTAGTCACATAATCATCAAAATACTAACAAAATAGAAACCAAAAAAAGAATATTAAAACCTGCAAGAGAAAAGGGCCAATTAACATACAAAGGTAGAGCCTATCAGAATTACACCAGACGTTTCAACAGAGACTATGAAAGCCAGAAGAGCCTGGTCCGAGGTCATGTAGACTCTAAGAGGAACACAAACCCCAGCCGAGGCTACCACACCCAGCAAAACTCTCAATCGGACATAGATGGAGAAACCAAAATATTCTAGGACAAAACCAAATTCAAACAGTATCTACCTACCAATCAGCCCTACAGGGAATCCTAGAAGAAAAATTCCAACACAAGGAAGGTACCCACACCAAACACAACACTAGATACTAAGTATCTCACAACAAAGCAAAAGGAGAGAAATCCAAGCACATGAAGCCACCACAAAAAACAAATATAACAGTAACCAAGAGTCATCTGTCTTTAATATATCTCAATATAAGTGGACTCAACTCAAGCTACCAGACTAGATTCTCAAACAAGATCCAGCATTTTGCTGCGTACAAGAAGCACACGTCTATAAACATAGACAGGCACTACCTCAGAGTAGAAGGGTGGAAAAGGGTCTTCCAAGCAAATGTCCCATGAAAAACAAGCTGGAGTTACCACCCTATTATTTCTATAAAATACTTTCAACTAAAAGTTATCAGGCACCATGAGGAAGGACACTTCATACTCATCAAAGGGGAAAATTTACCACGAGAAAGTCTTAATTCTGAACATCTATGCACCAAATGCAAGGCCACCCACAGTCATTAAAGAAACTTTACTAAAGCTCAAAAGACATATTGAAACCCACACAATTAATAGTGGGAGATGTCAACACCCCACTCTCACCCACCGGAAAGTATCGAACAGAAAACTACACAGAGACACAGTGAAAAGTATAGAGGTTATGATCCAAGTGGATTCACAGATATCTACAGAACATTTCACCCAAAAACAGAAGAATAATTCCTTCTTCTCAGAACATCATGGTACCCTTCACAGTCAATCACATAACTGGTCACAAAAACAGGCCTCAACAGATATAGAAGATTGAGATCAAACCCATGCATCCTATCAGTTCACCGCGGCCTAATGCTGGTCTTCAAGAACAGCAAAACAACAGAGAGCCCACATACACACGGAAACGCAACCACCCTCTACTCAATGATAACTCGGTCATGGAAGAGATCATGAAATTAAAAATTAAAAAATTCCTGAGATTTAATGTAAATGATGACATATCACACCCCAAATTATAGGGCACAATGAAAGCAGTGCTGAAAAGGACAATTCATACTGCTGAGTGCCCTGGTAAAGAAACTGGAAATATCTTACACTAGCAATTTAACAGCACACCTGAGAGCTCCATGACAAAGAGAAGCAAACTCACACAAGTGTACATGGCAGGAAATAGTGAAAATCAGGGATGAATCAAAACCAAATAGAAACAAAAGGAACAATACAAAGAATCAATAAAACCAAAAGCTGGTTCTTTGAGAGACTTAAGATAAATAAACCCCTAGCCAAACTAACTAAAGGGG